>NW_026699594.1:0-54341 GCF_030435755.1 Ochotona princeps
ACCACTCAGCTGATCCTTCTTCAATATGCCCTTCACCAACATGCAGTGTTTCCTTGATTGAATTAGCTCTCACACCAATATTTGCGTCTAGAGCCTTTGCATTGAGGCTATCTGAAAACGGCTGTGGCGCTGAAGTTGCCTTGTGAATGTGGAGTTGGTGGCATGTGAAACCCGCATGTGGAGCATTCGTTTGTGTGGGATGCTCTACCAGTTCATTCCTAGATAATGCACACAAAGGGCACTAAGCATAGAGTGTGAAAACTGAGTTTCCTTTGAGAGCTGCTTGGAAGCCTGATGGTGTGTGAAGTTAGTGAGCCAAATGGAGTTGTTCTCTCCACAAGAACCACTTGGCTGATCCTCCTTCATTATGCCCTTCACCAAACATGCAGTGTTTCCTTGATTGAATTAGCTCTCACACCATCATTTGCATCTAGAGCCTTTGCATTGAGGGCTATCTGAAAACGGCTGTGGCGCTGAAGTTTGCCCTGAGAATGTGGAGTTGGTGGGCATGTGAAAACCCGCATGTGGAGCATTCGTTTGTGTGGGATGCTCTACCAGGTTCATTCCTAGATAATGCACTCAAAGGGCACTAAGCATAGAGTGTGAAAACTGAGTTTCCTTGAGAGCTGCTTGGAAGCCTGATGGTGTGTGAAGTTAGTGAGCCAAATGGAGTTGTTCTCCCACAAGGACCACTCGGCTGATCCTTCTTCAATATGCCCTTCACCAACATGCAGTGTTTCCTTGATTGAATTAGCTCTCACACCCAATATTTGCATCTAGAGCATTTGCATTGAGGGCTATCTGAAAACGGCTGTGGCGCTGAAGTTTGCCTGAGAATGTGGAGTTGGTGGCATGTGAAACCCGCATGTGGAGCATTCGTTTGTGTGGGATGCTCTACCAGGTTTCATTCCTAGATAATGCACTCAAAGGGCACTAAGCCTAGAGTGTGAAAACTGAGTTTCCTTGAGAGCTGCTTGGAAGCCTGATGGTGTGTGAAGTTAGTGAGCCAAATGGAGTTTGTTCTCCCACAAGAACCACTCGGCTGATCCTTCTTCATATGCCCTTCACCAACATGCAGTGTTTCCTTGATTGAATTAGCTCTCACACCAGTATTTGCGTCTAGAGCCTTTGCATTGAGGGCTATCTGAAAACGGCTGTGGCGCTGAAGTTGTCTGTGAATGTGGAGTTGGTGGCATGTGAAACCCGCATGTGGAGCATTCGTTTGTGTGGGATGCTCTACCAGGTTCATTCCTAGATAATGCACTCAAAAGGCACTAAGCATAGAGTGTGAAAACTGAGTTTCCTTGAGAGCTGCTTGGAAGCCTGATGGTGTGTGAAAGTTAGTGAGCCAAATGGAGTGTTCTCCCACAAGACCACTTGGCTGATCCTTCTTCAATATGCCCTTCACCATACATGCAGTGTTTCCTTGATTGAATTAGCTCTCACACCAATATTTGCGTCTAGACCCTTTGCATTGAGGGCTATCTGAAAACGGCTGTGGCGCTGAAAGTTGCCTGAGAATGTGGAGTTGGTGGCATGTGAAACCCGCATGTGGAGCATTCGTTTGTGTGGGATGCTCTACCAGGTTCATTCCTAGATAATGCACTCAAAGGGCACTAAGCCTAGAGTGTGAAAACTGAGTTTCCTTGAGAGCTGCTTGGAAGCCTGATGGTGTGTGAAGTTAGTGAGCCAAATGGAGGTTGTTCTCCCACAAGAACCACTCGGCTGATCCTTCTTCAATATGCCCATTCACCAACATGCAGTGTTTCCTTGATTGAATTAGCTCTCACACCAATATTTGCGTCTAGAGCCTTTGCATTGAGGGGCTATCTGAAAACGGCTGTGGCGCTGAAGTTGCCTGTGAATGTGGAGTTGGTGGCATGTGAAACCCGCATGTGGAGCATTCGTTTGTGTGGGATGCTCTACCAGGTTCATTCCATAGATAATGCACTCAAAAGGCACTAAGCATAGAGTGTGAAAACTGAGTTTCCTTGAGAGCTGCTTGGAAGCCTGATGGTGTGTGAAGTTAGTGAGCCAAATGGAGTTGTTCTCCCACAAGAACCACTCAGCTGATCCTTCTTCAATATGCCCTTCACCAACATGCAGTGTTTCCTTGATTGAATTAGCTCTCACACCAATATTTGCGTCTAGAGCCTTTGCATTGAGGGCTATCTGAAAACGGCTGTGGCGCTGAAGTTGCCTGTGAATGTGGAGTTGGTGGCATGTGAAACCCGCATGTGGAGCATTCGTTTGTGTGGGATGCTCTACCAGGTTCATTCCTAGATAATGCACACAAAGGGCACTAAGCATAGAGTGTGAAAACTGAGTTTCCTTGAGAGCTGCTTGGAAGCCTGATGGTGTGTGAAGTTAGTGAGCCAAATGGAGTTGGTTCTCCCACAAGAACCACTTGGCTGATCCTCCTTCATTATGCCCTTCACCAACATGCAGTGTTTCCTTGATTGAATTAGCTCTCACACCATCATTTGCATCTAGAGCCTTTGCATTGAGGGCTATCTGAAAACGGCTGTGGCGCTGAAGTTGCCTGAGAATGTGGAGTTGGTGGCATGTGAAACCCGCATGTGGAGCATTCGTTTGTGTGGGATGCTCTACCAGGTTCATTCCTAGATAATGCACTCAAAGGGCACTAAGCATAGAGTGTGAAAACTGAGTTTCCTTGAGAGCTGCTTGGAAGCCTGATGGTGTGTGAAGTTAGTGAGCCAAATGGAGTTGTTCTCCCACAAGGACCACTCGGCTGATCCTTCTTCAATATGCCCTTCACCAACATGCAGTGTTTCCTTGATTGAATTAGCTCTCACACCAATATTTGCATCTAGAGCATTTGCATTGAGGGCTATCTGAAAACGGCTGTGGCGCTGAAGTTGCCTGAGAATGTGGAGTTGGTGGCATGTGAAACCCGCATGTGGAGCATTCGTTTGTGTGGGATGCTCTACCAGGTTCATTCCTAGATAATGCACTCAAAGGGCACTAAGCCTAGAGTGTGAAAACTGAGTTTCCTTGAGAGCTGCTTGGAAGCCTGATGGTGTGTGAAGTTAGTGAGCCAAATGGAGTTGTTCTCCCACAAGAACCACTCGGCTGATCCTTCTTCAATATGCCCTTCACCAACATGCAGTGTTTCCTTGATTGAATTAGCTCTCACACCAGTATTTGCGTCTAGAGCCTTTGCATTGAGGGCTATGTGAAAACGGCTGTGGCGCTGAAGTTGCCTGAGAATGTGGAGTTGGTGGCATGTGAAACCCGCATGTGGAGCATTCGTTTGTGTGGGATGCTCTACCAGGATCATTCCTAGATAATGCACTCAAAGGGCACTAAGCCTAGAGTGTGAAAACTGAGTTTCTTTGAGAGCTGCTTGGAAGCCTGATGGTGTGTGAAGTTAGTGAGCCAAATGGAGTTGTTCTCCCTCAAGAACCACTCGGCTGATCCTTCTTCAATATGCCCTTCACCAACATGCAGTGTTTCCTTGATTGAATTAGCTCTCACACCAGTAGTTGCGTCTAGAGCCTTTGCATTGAGGGCTATGTGAAAACGGCTGTGGCGCTGAAGTTGCCTGAGAATGTGGAGTTTGTGGCATGTGAAACCCGCATGTGGAGCATTCGTTTGTGTGGGATGCTCTACCAGGTTCATTCCTAGATAATGCACTCAAAGGGCACTAAGCATAGAGTGTGAAAACTGAGTTTCTTTGAGAGCTGCTTGGAAGCCTGATGGTGTGTAAAGTTAGTGAGCCAAATGGAGTTGTTCTCCCACAAGAACCACTCGGCTGATCCTTCTTCAATATGCCCTTCACCAACATGCAGTGTTTCCTTGATTGAATTAGCTCTCACACCAATATTTGCGTCTAGAGCCTTTGCATTGAGGGCTATGTGAAAACGGCTGTGGCGCTGAAGTTGCCTGAGAATGTGGAGTTGGTGGCATGTGAAACCGGCATGTGGAGCATTCGTTTGTGTGGGATGCTCTACCAGGTTCATTCCTAGATAATGCACTCAAAGGGCACTAAGCCTAGAGTGTGAAAACTGAGTTTCCTTGAGAGCTGCTTGGAAGCCTGATGGTGTGTGAAGTTAGTGAGCCAAATGGAGTTGTTCTCCCACAAGAACCACTCGGCTGATCCTTCTTCAATATGCCCTTCACCAACATGCAGTGTTTCCTTGATTGAATTAGCTCTCACACCAATATTTGCGTCTAGAGCCTTTGCATTGAGGGCTATGTGAAAATGGCTGTGGCGCTGAAGTTGCCTGAGAATGTGGAGTTGGTGGCATGTGAAACCCGCATGTGGAGCATTCGTTTGTGTGGGATGCTCTACCAGGTTCATTCCTAGATAATGCACTCAAAGGGCACTAAGCCTAGAGTGTGAAAACTGAGTTTCCTTGAGAGCTGCTTGGAAGCCTGATGGTGTGTGAAGTTAGTGAGCCAAATGGAGTTGTTCTCCCACAAGAACCACTCGGCTGATCCTTCTTCAATATGCCCTTCACCAACATGCAGTGTTTCCTTCATTGAATTAGCTCTCACACCAATATTTGCGTCTAGAGCCTTTGCATTGAGGGCTATCTGAAAACGGCTGTGGCGCTGAAGTTGCCTGTGAATGTGGAGTTGGTGGCATGTGAAACCCGCATGTGGAGCATTCGTTTGTGTGGGATGCTCTACCAGGTTCATTCCTAGATAATGCACTCAAAGGGCACTAAGCCTAGAGTGTGAAAACTGAGTTTCCTTGAAAGCTGCTTGGAAGCCTGATGGTGTGTGAAGTTAGTGAGCCAAATGGAGTTGTTCTCCCACAAGAACCACTCGGCTGATCCTTCTTCAATATGCCCTTCACCAACATGCAGTGTTTCCTTGATTGAATTAGCTCTCACACCAATATTTGCGTCTAGAGCCTTTGCATTGAGGGCTATGTGAAAATGGCTGTGGCGCTGAAGTTGCCTGAGAATGTGGAGTTGGTGGCATGTGAAACCCGCATGTGGAGCATTCGTTTGTGTGGGATGCTCTACCAGGTTCATTCCTAGATAATGCACTCAAAGGGCACTAAGCCTAGAGTGTGAAAACTGAGTTTCTTTGAGAGCTGCTTGGAAGCCTGATGGTGTGTGAAGTTAGTGAGCCAAATGGAGTTGTTCTCCCTCAAGAACCACTCGGCTGATCCTTCTTCAATATGCCCTTCACCAACATGCAGTGTTTCCTTGATTGAATTAGCTCTCACACCAGTATTTGCGTCTAGAGCCTTTGCATTGAGGGCTATGTGAGAACGGCTGTGGCGCTGAAGTTGCCTGAGAATGTGGAGTTGGTGGCATGTGAAACCCGCATGTGGAGCATTCGTTTGTGTGGGATGCTCTACCAGGTTCATTCCTAGATAATGCACTCAAAGGGCACTAAGCCTAGAGTGTGAAAACTGAGTTTCTTTGAGAGCTGCTTGGAAGCCTGATGGTGTGTGAAGTTAGTGAGCCAAATGGAGTTGTTCTCCCACAAGAACCACTCGGCTGATCCTTCTTCAATATGCCCTTCACCAACATGCAGTGTTTCCTTGATTGAATTAGCTCTCACACCAATATTTGCGTCTAGACCCTTTGCATTGAGGGCTATCTGAAAACGGCTGTGGCGCTGAAGTTGCCTGAGAATGTGGAGTTGGTGGCATGTGAAACCCGCATGTGGAGCATTCGTTTGTGTGGGATGCTCTACCAGGTTCATTCCTAGATAATGCACTCAAAGGGCACTAAGCCTAGAGTGTGAAAACTGAGTTTCCTTGAGAGCTGCTTGGAAGCCTGATGGTGTGTGAAGTTAGTGAGCCAAATGGAGTTGTTCTCCCACAAGAACCACTTGGCTGAACCTTCTTCATTATGCCCTTCACCAACATGCAGTGTTTCCTTGATTGAATTAGCTCTCACACCAGTATTTGCGTCTAGAGCCTTTGCATTGAGGGCTATCTGAAAACGGCTGTGGCGCTGAAGTTGCCTGAGAATGTGGAGTTGGTGGCATGTGAAACCCGCATGTGGAGCATTCGTTTGTGTGGGATGCTCTACCAGGTTCATTCCTAGATAATGCACTCAAAGGGCACTAAGCCTAGAGTGTGAAAACTGAGTTTCCTTGAGAGCTGCTTGGAAGCCTGATGGTGTGTGAAGTTAGTGAGCCAAATGGAGTTGTTCTCCCACAAGAACCACTCGGCTGATCCTTCTTCAATATGCCCTTCACCAACATGCAGTGTTTCCTTGATTGAATTAGCTCTCACACCAATATTTGCGTCTAGAGCCTTTGCATTGAGGGCTATGTGAAAATAGCTGTGGCGCTGAAGTTGCCTGTGAATGTGGAGTTGGTGGCATGTGAAACCCGCATGTGGAGCATTCGTTTGTGTGGGATGCTCTACCAGGTTCATTCCTAGATAATGCACTCAAAGGGCACTAAGCATAGAGTGTGAAAACTGAGTTTCCTTGAGAGCTGCTTGGAAGCCTGATGGTGTGTGAAGTTAGTGAGCCAAATGGAGTTGTTCTCCCACAAGAACCACTCGGCTGATCCTTCTTCAATATGCCCTTCACCAACATGCAGTGTTTCCTTGATTGAATTAGCTCTCACACCAGTATTTGCGTCTAGAGCCTTTGCATTGAGGGCTATGTGAAAACGGCTGTGGCGCTGAAGTTGCCTGAGAATGTGGAGTTGGTGGCATGTGAAACCCGCATGTGGAGCATTCGTTTGTGTGGGATGCTCTACCAGGATCATTCCTAGATAATGCACTCAAAGGGCACTAAGCCTAGAGTGTGAAAACTGAGTTTCTTTGAGAGCTGCTTGGAAGCCTGATGGTGTGTGAAGTTAGTGAGCCAAATGGAGTTGTTCTCCCTCAAGAACCACTCGGCTGATCCTTCTTCAATATGCCCTTCACCAACATGCAGTGTTTCCTTGATTGAATTAGCTCTCACACCAGTATTTGCGTCTAGAGCCTTTGCATTGAGGGCTATGTGAAAACGGCTGTGGCGCTGAAGTTGCCTGAGAATGTGGAGTTTGTGGCATGTGAAACCCGCATGTGGAGCATTCGTTTGTGTGGGATGCTCTACCAGGTTCATTCCTAGATAATGCACTCAAAGGGCACTAAGCCTAGAGTGTGAAAACTGAGTTTCTTTGAGAGCTGCTTGGAAGCCTGATGGTGTGTAAAGTTAGTGAGCCAAATGGAGTTGTTCTCCCACAAGAACCACTCGGCTGATCCTTCTTCAATATGCCCTTCACCAACATGCAGTGTTTCCTTGATTGAATTAGCTCTCACACCAATATTTGCGTCTAGAGCCTTTGCATTGAGGGCTATGTGAAAACGGCTGTGGCGCTGAAGTTGCCTGAGAATGTGGAGTTGGTGGCATGTGAAACCGGCATGTGGAGCATTCGTTTGTGTGGGATGCTCTACCAGGTTCATTCCTAGATAATGCACTCAAAGTGCACTAAGCCTAGAGTGTGAAAACTGAGTTTCCTTGAGAGCTGCTTGGAAGCCTGATGGTGTGTGAAGTTAGTGAGCCAAATGGAGTTGTTCTCCCACAAGAACCACTCGGCTGATCCTTCTTCAATATGCCCTTCAGCAACATGCAGTGTTTCCTTGATTGAATTAGCTCTCACACCAATATTTGCGTCTAGAGCCTTTGCATTGAGGGCTATGTGAAAATGGCTGTGGCGCTGAAGTTGCCTGAGAATGTGGAGTTGGTGGCATGTGAAACCCGCATGTGGAGCATTCGTTTGTGTGGGATGCTCTACCAGGTTCATTCCTAGATAATGCACTCAAAGGGCACTAAGCCTAGAGTGTGAAAACTGAGTTTCCTTGAGAGCTGCTTGGAAGCCTGATGGTGTGTGAAGTTAGTGAGCCAAATGGAGTTGTTCTCCCACAAGAACCACTCGGCTGATCCTTCTTCAATATGCCCTTCACCAACATGCAGTGTTTCCTTGATTGAATTAGCTCTCACACCAATATTTGCGTCTAGAGCCTTTGCATTGAGGGCTATCTGAAAACGGCTGTGGCTCTGAAGTTGCCTGTGAATGTGGAGTTGGTGGCATGTGAAACCCGCATGTGGAGCATTCGTTTGTGTGGGATGCTCTACCAGGTTCATTCCTAGATAATGCACTCAAAGGGCACTAAGCCTAGAGTGTGAAAACTGAGTTTCCTTGAGAGCTGCTTGGAAGCCTGATGGTGTGTGAAGTTAGTGAGCCAAATGGAGTTGTTCTCCCACAAGAACCACTCGGCTGATCCTTCTTCAATATGCCCTTCACCAACATGCAGTGTTTCCTTGATTGAATTAGCTCTCACACCAATATTTGCGTCTAGAGCCTTTGCATTGAGGGCTATCTGAAAACGGCTGTGGCGCTGAAGTTGCCTGAGAATGTGGAGTTGGTGGCATGTGAAACCCGCATGTGGAGCATTCGTTTGTGTGGGATGCTCTACCAGGTTCATTCCTAGATAATGCACTCAAAGGGCACTAAGCCTAGAGTGTCAAAACTGAGTTTCTTTGAGAGCTGCTTGGAAGCCTGATGGTGTGTGAAGTTAGTGAGCCAAATGGAGTTGTTCTCCCACAAGAACCACTCGGCTGATCATTCTTCAATATGCCCTTCACCAACATGCAGTGTTTCCTTGATTGAATTAGCTCTCACACCAGTATTTGCGTCTAGAGCCTTTGCATTGAGGGCTATCTGAAAACGGCTGTGGCCCTGAAGTTGCCTGTCAATGTGGAGTTGGTGGCATGTGAAACCCGCATGTGGAGCATTCGTTTGTGTGGGATGCTCTACCAGGTTCAGTCCTAGATAATGCACTCAAAAGGCACTAAGCCTAGAGTGTGAAAACTGAGTTTCCTTGAGAGCTGCTTGGAAGCCTGATGGTGTGTGAAGTTAGTGAGCCAAATGGAGTTGTTCTCCCACAAGAACCACTCGGCTGATCCTTCTTCATTATGCCCTTCACCAACATGCAGTGTTTCCTTGATTGAATTAGCTCTCACACCATCATTTGCGTCTAGAGCCTTTGCATTGAGGGCTATCTGAAAACGGGTGTGGCGCTGAAGTTGCCTGTGAATGTGGAGTTGGTGGCATGTGAAACCCGCATGTGGAGCATTCGTTTGTGTGGGATGCTCTACCAGGTTCATTCCTAGATAATGCACTCAAAGGGCACTAACCATAGAGTGTGAAAACTGAGTTTCCTTGAGAGCTGCTTGGAAGCCTGATGGTGAGCCAAATGGAGTTGTTCTCCCACAAGAACCACTTGGCTGATCCTTCTTCATTATGCCCTTCACCAACATGCAGTGTTTCCTTGATTGAATTAGCTCTCACACCAGTATTTGCGTCTAGAGCCTAAGCATTGAGGGCTATCTGAAAGCGGCTGTGGAAGTAAAGTTGCCTGAGAATGTGGAGTTGGTGGCATGTGAAACCCGCATGTGGAGCATTCGTTTGTGTGGGATGCTCACCAAGCTTCATTTCAGTCCTAGGTACTCAAAAGGCACTAAGCCTAGAGTGTGAAAACTGAGTTTCCTTGAGAGCTGCTTGGAAGCCTGATGGTGTGTGAAGTTAGTGAGCCAAATGGAGTTGTTCTCCCACAAGAACCACTCAGCTGATCCTTCTTCAATATGCCCTTCACCAACATGCAGTGTTTCCTTGATTGAATTAGCTCTCACACCAGTATTTGCGTCTAGATCCTTTGCATTGAGGGCTATCTGAAAACGGCTGTGGCGCTGAAGTTGCCTGAGAATGTGGAGTTGGTGGCATGTGAAACCCGCATGTGGAGCATTCGTTTGTGTGGGATGCTCTACCAGGTTCATTCCTAGATAATGCACTCAAAGGGCACTAAGCCTAGAGTGTGAAAACTGAGTTTCCTTGAGGGCTGCTTGGAAGCCTGATGGTGTGTGAAGTTAGTGAGCCAAATGGAGTTGTTCTCCCACAAGAACCACTCGGCTGATCCTTCTTCAATATGCCCTTCACCAACATGCAGTGTTTCCTTGATTGAATTAGCTCTCACACCAATATTTGCGGCTAGAGCCTTTGCATTGAGGGCTATCTGAAAACGGCTGTGGCGCTGAAGTTGCCTGTGAATGTGGAGTTGGTGGCATGTGAAACCCGCATGTGGAGCATTCGTTTGTGTGGGATGCTCTACCAGGTTCATTCCTAGATAATGCACTCAAAGGGCACTAACCATAGAGTGTGAAAACTGAGTTTCCTTGAGAGCTGCTTGGAAGCCTGATGGTGTGTGAAGTTAGTGAGCCAAATGGAGTTGTTCTCCCACAAGAACCACTCGGCTGATCCTTCTTCAATATGCCCTTCACCAACATGCAGTGTTTCCTTGATTGAATTAGCTCTCACACCAGTATTTGCGTCTAGAGCCTTTGCATTGAGGGCTATGTGAAAACGGCTGTGGCTCTGAAGTTGCCTGAGAATGTGGAGTTGGTGGCATGTGAAACCCGCATGTGGAGCATTCGTTTGTGTGGGATGCTCTACCAGGTTCATTCCTAGATAATGCACTCAAAGGGCACTAAGCCTAGAGTGTGAAAACTGAGTTTCCTTGAGAGCTGCTTGGAAGCCTGATGGTGTGTGAAGTTAGTGAGCCAAATGGAGTTGTTCTCCCACAAGAACCACTCGGCTGATCCTTCTTCAATATGCCCTTCACCAACATGCAGTGTTTCCTTGATTGAATTAGCTCTCACACCAATATTTGCGTCTAGACCCTTTGCATTGAGGGCTATGTGAAAATGGCTGTGGCGCTGAAGTTGCCTGAGAATGTGGAGTTGGTGGCATGTGAAACCCGCATGTGGAGCATTCGTTTGTGTGGGATGCTCTACCAGGTTCATTCCTAGATAATGCACTCAAAGGGCACTAAGCCTAGAGTGTGAAAACTGAGTTTCCTTGAGAGCTGCTTGGAAGCCTGATGGTGTGTGAAGTTAGTGAGCCAAATGGAGTTGTTCTCCAGCAAGAACCATTCGGCTGATCCTTCTTCACTATGCCCTTCACCAACATGCGGTGTTTCCTTGATTGAATTAGCTCTCACACCAGTATTTGCGTCTAGAGCCTTTGCATTGAGGGCTATGTGAAAACGGCTGTGGCGCTGAAGTTGCCTGAGAATGTGGAGTTGGTGGCATGTGAAACCCGCATGTGGAGCATTCGTTTGTGTGGGATGCTCTACCAGGTTCAGTCCTAGATAATGCACTCAAAAGGCACTAAGCCTAGAGTGTGAAAACTGAGTTTCCTTGAGAGCTGCTTGGAAGCCTGATGGTGTGTGAAGTTAGTGAGCCAAATGGAGTTGTTCTCCCACAAGAACCACTCGGCTGATCCTTCTTCATTATGCCCTTCACCAACATGCAGTGTTTCCTTGATTGAATTAGCTCTCACACCATCATTTGCGTCTAGAGCCTTTGCATTGAGGGCTATCTGAAAACGGGTGTGGCGCTGAAGTTGCCTGTGAATGTGGAGTTGGTGGCATGTGAAACCCGCATGTGGAGCATTCGTTTGTGTGGGATGCTCTACCAGGTTCATTCCTAGATAATGCACTCAAAGGGCACTAACCATAGAGTGTGAAAACTGAGTTTCCTTGAGAGCTGCTTGGAAGCCTGATGGTGAGCCAAATGGAGTTGTTCTCCCACAAGAACCACTTGGCTGATCCTTCTTCATTATGCCCTTCACCAACATGCAGTGTTTCCTTGATTGAATTAGCTCTCACACCAATATTTGCGTCTAGAGCCTTTGCATTGAGGGCTATCTGAAAACGGCTGTGGCGCTGAAGTTGCCTGTGAATGTGGAGTTGGTGGCATGTGAAACCCGCATGTGGAGCATTCGTTTGTGTGGGATGCTCTACCAGGTTCATTCCTAGATAATGCACTCAAAGGGCACTAACCATAGAGTGTGAAAACTGAGTTTCCTTGAGAGCTGCTTGGAAGCCTGATGGTGAGCCAAATGGAGTTGTTCTCCCACAAGAACCACTTGGCTGATCCTTCTTCATTATGCCCTTCACCAACATGCAGTGTTTCCTTGATTGAATTAGCTCTCACACCAGTATTTGCGTCTAGAGCCTAAGCATTGAGGGCTATCTGAAAGCGGCTGTGGAAGTAAAGTTGCCTGAGAATGTGGAGTTGGTGGCATGTGAAACCCGCATGTGGAGCATTCGTTTGTGTGGGATGCTCACCAACCTTCATTTCAGTCCTAGGTACTCAAAAGGCACTAAGCCTAGAGTGTGAAAACTGAGTTTCCTTGAGAGCTGCTTGGAAGCCTGATGGTGTGTGAAGTTAGTGAGCCAAATGGAGTTGTTCTCCCACAAGAACCACTCAGCTGATCCTTCTTCAATATGCCCTTCACCAACATGCAGTGTTTCCTTGATTGAATTAGCTCTCACACCAGTATTTGCGTCTAGATCCTTTGCATTGAGGGCTATCTGAAAACGGCTGTGGCGCTGAAGTTGCCTGAGAATGTGGAGTTGGTGGCATGTGAAACCCGCATGTGGAGCATTCGTTTGTGTGGGATGCTCTACCAGGTTCATTCCTAGATAATGCACTCAAAGGGCACTAAGCCTAGAGTGTGAAAACTGAGTTTCCTTGAGGGCTGCTTGGAAGCCTGATGGTGTGTGAAGTTAGTGAGCCAAATGGAGTTGTTCTCCCACAAGAACCACTCGGCTGATCCTTCTTCAATATGCCCTTCACCAACATGCAGTGTTTCCTTGATTGAATTAGCTCTCACACCAATATTTGCGGCTAGAGCCTTTGCATTGAGGGCTATCTGAAAACGGCTGTGGCGCTGAAGTTGCCTGTGAATGTGGAGTTGGTGGCATGTGAAACCCGCATGTGGAGCATTCGTTTGTGTGGGATGCTCTACCAGGTTCATTCCTAGATAATGCACTCAAAGGGCACTAACCATAGAGTGTGAAAACTGAGTTTCCTTGAGAGCTGCTTGGAAGCCTGATGGTGTGTGAAGTTAGTGAGCCAAATGGAGTTGTTCTCCCACAAGAACCACTCGGCTGATCCTTCTTCAATATGCCCTTCACCAACATGCAGTGTTTCCTTGATTGAATTAGCTCTCACACCAGTATTTGCGTCTAGAGCCTTTGCATTGAGGGCTATGTGAAAACGGCTGTGGCTCTGAAGTTGCCTGAGAATGTGGAGTTGGTGGCATGTGAAACCCGCATGTGGAGCATTCGTTTGTGTGGGATGCTCTACCAGGTTCATTCCTAGATAATGCACTCAAAGGGCACTAAGCCTAGAGTGTGAAAACTGAGTTTCCTTGAGAGCTGCTTGGAAGCCTGATGGTGTGTGAAGTTAGTGAGCCAAATGGAGTTGTTCTCCCACAAGAACCACTCGGCTGATCCTTCTTCAATATGCCCTTCACCAACATGCAGTGTTTCCTTGATTGAATTAGCTCTCACACCAATATTTGCGTCTAGACCCTTTGCATTGAGGGCTATGTGAAAATGGCTGTGGCGCTGAAGTTGCCTGAGAATGTGGAGTTGGTGGCATGTGAAACCCGCATGTGGAGCATTCGTTTGTGTGGGATGCTCTACCAGGTTCATTCCTAGATAATGCACTCAAAGGGCACTAAGCCTAGAGTGTGAAAACTGAGTTTCCTTGAGAGCTGCTTGGAAGCCTGATGGTGTGTGAAGTTAGTGAGCCAAATGGAGTTGTTCTCCAGCAAGAACCATTCGGCTGATCCTTCTTCACTATGCCCTTCACCAACATGCGGTGTTTCCTTGATTGAATTAGCTCTCACACCAGTATTTGCGTCTAGAGCCTTTGCATTGAGGGCTATGTGAAAACGGCTGTGGCGCTGAAGTTGCCTGAGAATGTGGAGTTGGTGGCATGTGAAACCCGCATGTGGAGCATTCGTTTGTGTGGGATGCTCTACCAGGTTCAGTCCTAGATAATGCACTCAAAAGGCACTAAGCCTAGAGTGTGAAAACTGAGTTTCCTTGAGAGCTGCTTGGAAGCCTGATGGTGTGTGAAGTTAGTGAGCCAAATGGAGTTGTTCTCCCACAAGAACCACTCGGCTGATCCTTCTTCATTATGCCCTTCACCAACATGCAGTGTTTCCTTGATTGAATTAGCTCTCACACCATCATTTGCGTCTAGAGCCTTTGCATTGAGGGCTATCTGAAAACGGGTGTGGCGCTGAAGTTGCCTGTGAATGTGGAGTTGGTGGCATGTGAAACCCGCATGTGGAGCATTCGTTTGTGTGGGATGCTCTACCAGGTTCATTCCTAGATAATGCACTCAAAGGGCACTAACCATAGAGTGTGAAAACTGAGTTTCCTTGAGAGCTGCTTGGAAGCCTGATGGTGAGCCAAATGGAGTTGTTCTCCCACAAGAACCACTTGGCTGATCCTTCTTCATTATGCCCTTCACCAACATGCAGTGTTTCCTTGATTGAATTAGCTCTCACACCAATATTTGCGTCTAGAGCCTTTGCATTGAGGGCTATCTGAAAACGGCTGTGGCGCTGAAGTTGCCTGTGAATGTGGAGTTGGTGGCATGTGAAACCCGCATGTGGAGCATTCGTTTGTGTGGGATGCTCTACCAGGTTCATTCCTAGATAATGCACTCAAAGGGCACTAACCATAGAGTGTGAAAACTGAGTTTCCTTGAGAGCTGCTTGGAAGCCTGATGGTGAGCCAAATGGAGTTGTTCTCCCACAAGAACCACTTGGCTGATCCTTCTTCATTATGCCCTTCACCAACATGCAGTGTTTCCTTGATTGAATTAGCTCTCACACCAGTATTTGCGTCTAGAGCCTAAGCATTGAGGGCTATCTGAAAGCGGCTGTGGAAGTAAAGTTGCCTGAGAATGTGGAGTTGGTGGCATGTGAAACCCGCATGTGGAGCATTCGTTTGTGTGGGATGCTCACCAACCTTCATTTCAGTCCTAGGTACTCAAAAGGCACTAAGCCTAGAGTGTGAAAACTGAGTTTCCTTGAGAGCTGCTTGGAAGCCTGATGGTGTGTGAAGTTAGTGAGCCAAATGGAGTTGTTCTCCCACAAGAACCACTCAGCTGATCCTTCTTCAATATGCCCTTCACCAACATGCAGTGTTTCCTTGATTGAATTAGCTCTCACACCAGTATTTGCGTCTAGATCCTTTGCATTGAGGGCTATCTGAAAACGGCTGTGGCGCTGAAGTTGCCTGAGAATGTGGAGTTGGTGGCATGTGAAACCCGCATGTGGAGCATTCGTTTGTGTGGGATGCTCTACCAGGTTCATTCCTAGATAATGCACTCAAAGGGCACTAAGCCTAGAGTGTGAAAACTGAGTTTCCTTGAGGGCTGCTTGGAAGCCTGATGGTGTGTGAAGTTAGTGAGCCAAATGGAGTTGTTCTCCCACAAGAACCACTCGGCTGATCCTTCTTCAATATGCCCTTCACCAACATGCAGTGTTTCCTTGATTGAATTAGCTCTCACACCAATATTTGCGGCTAGAGCCTTTGCATTGAGGGCTATCTGAAAACGGCTGTGGCGCTGAAGTTGCCTGTGAATGTGGAGTTGGTGGCATGTGAAACCCGCATGTGGAGCATTCGTTTGTGTGGGATGCTCTACCAGGTTCATTCCTAGATAATGCACTCAAAGGGCACTAACCATAGAGTGTGAAAACTGAGTTTCCTTGAGAGCTGCTTGGAAGCCTGATGGTGTGTGAAGTTAGTGAGCCAAATGGAGTTGTTCTCCCACAAGAACCACTCGGCTGATCCTTCTTCAATATGCCCTTCACCAACATGCAGTGTTTCCTTGATTGAATTAGCTCTCACACCAGTATTTGCGTCTAGAGCCTTTGCATTGAGGGCTATGTGAAAACGGCTGTGGCTCTGAAGTTGCCTGAGAATGTGGAGTTGGTGGCATGTGAAACCCGCATGTGGAGCATTCGTTTGTGTGGGATGCTCTACCAGGTTCATTCCTAGATAATGCACTCAAAGGGCACTAAGCCTAGAGTGTGAAAACTGAGTTTCCTTGAGAGCTGCTTGGAAGCCTGATGGTGTGTGAAGTTAGTGAGCCAAATGGAGTTGTTCTCCCACAAGAACCACTCGGCTGATCCTTCTTCAATATGCCCTTCACCAACATGCAGTGTTTCCTTGATTGAATTAGCTCTCACACCAATATTTGCGTCTAGACCCTTTGCATTGAGGGCTATGTGAAAATGGCTGTGGCGCTGAAGTTGCCTGAGAATGTGGAGTTGGTGGCATGTGAAACCCGCATGTGGAGCATTCGTTTGTGTGGGATGCTCTACCAGGTTCATTCCTAGATAATGCACTCAAAGGGCACTAAGCCTAGAGTGTGAAAACTGAGTTTCCTTGAGAGCTGCTTGGAAGCCTGATGGTGTGTGAAGTTAGTGAGCCAAATGGAGTTGTTCTCCAGCAAGAACCATTCGGCTGATCCTTCTTCACTATGCCCTTCACCAACATGCGGTGTTTCCTTGATTGAATTAGCTCTCACACCAGTATTTGCGTCTAGAGCCTTTGCATTGAGGGCTATGTGAAAACGGCTGTGGCGCTGAAGTTGCCTGAGAATGTGGAGTTGGTGGCATGTGAAACCCGCATGTGGAGCATTCGTTTGTGTGGGATGCTCTACCAGGTTCATTCCTAGATAATTCACTCAAAGGGCACTAAGCCTAGAGTGTCAAAACTGAGTTTCTTTGAGAGCTGCTTGGAAGCCTGATGGTGTGTGAAGTTAGTGAGCCAAATGGAGTTGTTCTCCCACAAGAACCACTCGGCTGATCCTTCTTCAATATGCCCTTCACCAACATGCAGTGTTTCCTTGATTGAATTAGCTCTCACATCAGTATTTGCGTCTAGAGCCTTTGCATTGAGGGCTATCTGAAAACGGCTGTGGCCCTGAAGTTGCCTGTCAATGTGGAGTTGGTGGCATGTGAAACCCGCATGTGGAGCATTCGTTTGTGTGGGATGCTCTACCAGGTTCAGTCCTAGATAATGCACTCAAAAGGCACTAAGCCTAGAGTGTGAAAACGGAGTTTCCTTGAGAGCTGCTTGGAAGCCTGATGGTGTGTGAAGTTAGTGAGCCAAATGGAGTTGTTCTCCCACAAGAACCACTCGGCTGATCCTTCTTCATTATGCCCTTCACCAACATGCAGTGTTTCCTTGATTGAATTAGCTCTCACACCATCATTTGCGTCTAGAGCCTTTGCATTGAGGGCTATCTGAAAACGGGTGTGGCGCTGAAGTTGCCTGTGAATGTGGAGTTGGTGGCATGTGAAACCCGCATGTGGAGCATTCGTTTGTGTGGGATGCTCTACCAGGTTCATTCCTAGATAATGCACTCAAAGGGCACTAACCATAGAGTGTGAAAACTGAGTTTCCTTGAGAGCTGCTTGGAAGCCTGATGGTGAGCCAAATGGAGTTGTTCTCCCACAAGAACCACTTGGCTGATCCTTCTTCATTATGCCCTTCACCAACATGCAGTGTTTCCTTGATTGAATTAGCTCTCACACCAATATTTGCGTCTAGAGCCTTTGCATTGAGGGCTATCTGAAAACGGCTGTGGCGCTGAAGTTGCCTGTGAATGTGGAGTTGGTGGCATGTGAAACCCGCATGTGGAGCATTCGTTTGTGTGGGATGCTCTACCAGGTTCATTCCTAGATAATGCACTCAAAGGGCACTAAGCCTAGAGTGTGAAAACTGAGTTTCCTTGAGAGCTGCTTGGAAGCCTGATGGTGTGTGAAGTTAGTGAGCAAAATGGAGTTGTTCTCCCACAAGAACCACTCGGCTGATCCTTCTTCAATATGCCCTTCACCAACATGCAGTGTTTCCTTGATTGAATTAGCTCTCACACCAATATTTGCGTCTAGAGCCTTTGCATTGAGGGCTATCTGAAAACGGCTGTGGCGCTGAAGTTGCCTGAGAATGTGGAGTTGGTGGCATGTGAAACCCGCATGTGGAGCATTCGTTTGTGTGGGATGCTCTACCAGGTTCATTCCTAGATAAAGCACTCAAAGAGCACTAAGCATAGAGTGTGAAAACTGAGTTTCCTTGAGAGCTGTTTGGAAGCCTGATAGCGTGTGAAGTTAGTGAGCCAAATGGAGTTGTTCTCCCACAAGAACCACTCAGCTGATCCTTCTTCAATATGCCCTTCACCAACATGCAGTGTTTCCTTGATTGAATTAGCTCTCACACCAGTATTTGCGTCTAGAGCCTAAGCATTGAGGGCTATCTGAAAGCGGCTGTGGAAGTAAAGTTGCCTGAGAATGTGGAGTTGGTGGCATGTGAAACCCGCATGTGGAGCATTCGTTTGTGTGGGATGCTCACCACCCTTCATTTCAGTCCTAGGTACTCAAAAGGCACTAAGCATAGAGTGTGAAAACTGAGTTTCCTTGAGAGCTGCTTGGAAGCCTGATGGTGTGTGAAGTTAGTGAGCCAAATGGAGTTGTTCTCCCACAAGAACCACTCAGCTGATCCTTCTTCAATATGCCCTTCACCAACATGCAGTGTTTCCTTGATTGAATTAGCTCTCACACCAGTATTTGCGTCTAGATCCTTTGCATTGAGGGCTATCTGAAAACGGCTGTGGCGCTGAAGTTGCCTGAGAATGTGGAGTTGGTGGCATGTGAAACCCGCATGTGGAGCATTCGTTTGTGTGGGATGCTCTACCAGGTTCATTCCTAGATAATGCACTCAAAGGGCACTAAGCCTAGAGTGTGAAAACTGAGTTTCCTTGAGGGCTGCTTGGAAGCCTGATGGTGTGTGAAGTTAGTGAGCCAAATGGAGTTGTTCTCCCACAAGAACCACTCGGCTGATCCTTCTTCAATATGCCCTTCACCAACATGCAGTGTTTCCTTGATTGAATTAGCTCTCACACCAATATTTGCGGCTAGAGCCTTTGCATTGAGGGCTATCTGAAAACGGCTGTGGCTCTGAAGTTGCCTGTGAATGTGGAGTTGGTGGCATATGAAACCCGCATGTGGAGCATTCGTTTCTGTGGGATGCTCTACCAGGTTCATTCCTAGATAATGCACTCAAAGGGCACTAAGCCTAGAGTGTGAAAACTGAGTTTCCTTGAGAGCTGCTTGGAAGCCTGATGGTGTGTGAAGTTAGTGAGCCAAATGGAGTTGTTCTCCCACAAGAACCACTTGGCTGATCCTTCTTCAATATGCCCTTCACCAACATGCAGTGTTTCCTTGATTGAATTAGCTCTCACACCATCATTTGCATCTAGAGCCTTTGCATTGCGGGCTATCTGAAAACGGCTGTGGCGCTGAAGTTGCCTGTGAATGTGGAGTTGGTGGCATGTGAAACCCGCATGTGGAGCATTCGTTTGTGTGGGATGCTCTACCAGGTTCATTCCTAGATAATGCACTCAAAGGGCACTAACCATAGAGTGTGAAAACTGAGTTTCCTTGAGAGCTGCTTGGAAGCCTGATGGTGTGTGAAGTTAGTGAGCCAAATGGAGTTGTTCTCCCACAAGAACCACTCAGCTGATCCTTCTTCAATATGCCCTTCACCAACATGCAGTGTTTCCTTGATTGAATTAGCTCTCACACCAGTATTTGCGTCTAGAGCCTTTGCATTGAGGGCTATGTGAAAACGGCTGTGGCGCTGAAGTTGCCTGAGAATGTGGAGTTGGTGGCATGTGAAACCCGCATGTGGAGCATTCGTTTGTGTCGGATGCTCTACCAGGTTCATTCCTAGATAATGCACTCAAAGGGCACTAAGCATAGAGTGTGAAAACTGAGTTTCCTTGAGAGCTGCTTGGAAGCCTGATGGTGTGTGAAGTTAGTGAGCCAAATGAAGTTGTTCTCCCACAAGAACCACTCGGCTGATCCTTCTTCAATATGCCCTTCACCAACATGCAGTGTTTCCTTGATTGAATTAGCTCTCACACCAATATTTGCGTCTAGAGCCTTTGCATTGAGGGCTATCTGAAAACGGCTGTGGCGCTGAAGTTGCCTGTGAATGTGGAGTTGGTGGCATGTGAAACCCGCATGTGGAGCATTCGTTTGTGTGGGATGCTCTACCAGGTTCATTCCTAGATAATGCACTCAAAGGGCACTAAGCATAGCATGTGAAAACTGAGTTTCCTTGGGAGCTGCTTGGAAGCCTGATGGTGTGTGAAATTAGTGAGCCAAATGGAGTTGTTCTCCCACAAGAACCACTCGGCTGATCCTTCTTCAATATGCCCTTCACCAACATGCAGTGTTTCCTTGATTGAATTAGCTCTCACACCAATATTTGCGTCTAGAGCCTTTGCATTGAGGGCTATCTGAAAATGGCTGTGACGCTGAAGTTGCCTGTGAATGTGGAGTTGGTGGCATGTGAAACCCGCATGTGGAGCATTCGTTTGTGTGGGATACTAACAAAGCTTCATTTCAGTCCTAGGTACTCAAAAGGCACTAAGCATAGAGTGTGAAAACTGAGTTTCCTTGAGAGCTGCTTGGAAGCCTGATGGTGTGTGAAGTTAGTGAGCCAAATGGAGTTGTTCTCCCACAAGAACCACTCGGCTGATCCTTCTTCAATATGCCCTTCACCAACATGCAGTGTTTCCTTGATTGAATTAGCTCTCACACCAATATTTGCGTCTAGAGCCTTTGCATTGAGGGCTATCTGAAAACGGCTGTGGCGCTGAAGTTGCCTGAGAATGTGGAGTTGGTGGCATGTGAAACCCGCATGTGGAGCATTCGTTTGTGTGGGATGCTCTACCAGGTTCATTCCTAGATAATGCACTCAAAGGGCACTAAGCATAGAGTGTGAAAACTGAGTTTCCTTGAGAGCTGCTTGGAAGCCTGATGGTGTGTGAAGTTAGTGTGCTAAATGGAGTTGTTCTCCCACAAGAACCACTCAGCTGATCCTTCTTCAATATGCCCTTCACCAACATGCAGTGTTTCCTTGATTGAATTAGCTCTCACACCAATATTTGCGTCTAGAGCCTTTGCATTGAGGGCTATCTGAAAACGGCTGTGGCGCTGAAGTTGCCTGTGAATGTGGAGTTGGTGGCATGTGAAACCCGCATGTGGAGCATTCGTTTGTGTGGGATGCTCTACCAGGTTCATTCCTAGATAATGCACTCAAAAGGCAGTAAGCATAGAGTGTGAAAACTGAGTTTCCTTGAGAGCTGCTTGGAAGCCTGATGGTGTGTGAAGTTAGTGAGCCAAATGGAGTTGTTCTCCCACAAGAACCACTCGGGTGATCCTTCTTCAATATGCCCTTCACCAACATGCAGTGTTTCCTTGATTGAATTAGCTCTCACACCAGTATTTGCGTCTAGAGCCTTTGCATTGAGGGCTATCTGAAAACGGCTGTGGCGCTGAATTTGCCTGAGAATGTGGAGTTGGTGGCATGTGAAACCCGCATGTGGAGCATTCGTTTGTGTGGGATGCTCTACCAGGTTCATTCCTAGATAATGCACTCAAAGGGCACTAAGCATAGAGTGTGAAAACTGAGTTTCCTTGAGAGCTGCTTGTAAGCCTGATGGTGTGTGAAGTTAGTGAGCCAAATGGAGTTGTTCTCCCACAAGAACCACTCAGCTGATCCTTCTTCATTATGCCCTTCACCAACATGCAGTGTTTCCTTGATTGAATTAGCTCTCACACCATCATTTGCGTCTAGACCCTTTGCATTGAGGGCTATCTGAAAACGGCTGTGGCGCTGAAGTTGCCTGAGAATGTGGAGTTGGTGGCATGTGAAACCCGCATGTGGAGCATTCGTTTGTGTGGGATGCTCTACCAGGTTCATTCCTAGATAATGCACTCAAAGGGCACTAAGCCTAGAGTGTGAAAACTGAGTTTCCTTGAGAGCTGCTTGGAAGCCTGATGGTGTGTGAAGTTAGTGAGCCAAATGGAGTTGTTCTCCCACAAGAACCACTCGGCTGATCCTTCTTCAATATGCCCTTCACCAACATGCAGTGTTTCCTTGATTGAATTAGCTCTCACACCAATATTTGCGTCTAGAGCCTTTGCATTGAGGGCTATCTGAAAACGGCTGTGGCGCTGAAGTTGTCTGTGAATGTGGAGTTGGTGGCATGTGAAACCCACATGTGGAGCATTCGTTTGTGTGGGATGCTCTACCAGGTTCATTCCTAGATAATGCACTCAAAAGGCAGTAAGCATATAGTGTGAAAACTGAGTTTCCTTGAGAGCTGCTTGGAAGCCTGATGGTGTGTGAAGTTAGTGAGCCAAATGGAGTTGTTCTCCCACAAGAACCACTCGGCTGATCCTTCTTCAATATGCCCTTCACCAACATGCAGTGTTTCCTTGATTGAATTAGCTCTCACACCAGTATTTGCGTCTAGATCGTTTGCATTGAGGGCTATTTGAAAACGGCTGTGGCGCTGAAGTTGCCTGAGAATGTGGAGTTGGTGGCATGTGAAACCCGCATGTGGAGCATTCGTTTGTGTGGGATGCTCTACCAGGTTCATTCCTAGATAATGCACTCAAAGGGCACTAAGCATATAGTGTGAAAACTGAGTTTCCTTGAGAGCTGCTTGGAAGCCTGATGGTGTGTGAAGTTAGTGAGCCAAATGGAGTTGTTCTCCCACAAGAACCACTCGGCTGATCCTTCTTCAATATGCCCTTCACCAACATGCAGTGTTTCCTTGATTGAATTAGCTCTCACACCAGTATTTGCGTCTAGATCCTTTGCATGGAGGGCTATCTGAAAACGGCTGTGGCGCTGAAGTTGCCTGAGAATGTGGAGTTGGTGGCATGTGAAACCCGCATGTGGAGCATTCGTTTGTGTGGGATGCTCTACCAGGTTCATTCCTAGATAATGCACTCAAAAGGCACTAAGCATAGAGTGTGAAAACTGAGTTTCCTTGAGAGCTGCTTGGAAGCCTGATGGTGTGTGAAGTTAGTGAGCCAAATGGAGTTGTTTTCCCACAAGAACCACTCGGCTGATCCTTCTTCAATATGCCCTTCACCAACATGCAGTGTTTCCTTGATTGAATTAGCTCTCACACCAGTATTTGCGTCTAGAGCCTTTGCATTGAGGGCTATCTGAAAACGGCTGTGGCGCTGAAGTTGCCTGTCAATGTGGAGTTGGTGGCATGTGAAACCCGCATGTGGAGCATTCGTTTGTGTGGGATGCTCTACCAGGTTCATTCCTAGATAATGCACACAAAGGGCACTAACCATAGAGTGTGAAAACTGAGTTTCCTTGAGAGCTGCTTGGAAGCCTGATGGTGTGTGAAGTTAGTGAGCCAAATGGAGTTGTTCTCCCACAAGAACCACTCAGCTGATCCTTCTTCAATATGCCCTTCACCAACATGCAGTGTTTACTTGATTGAATTAGCTCTCACACCAATATTTGCGTCTAGAGCCTTTGCATTGAGGGCTATCTGAAAACGGCTGTGGCGCTGACGTTGTCTGTGAATGTGGAGTTGGTGGCATGTGAAACCCGCATGTGGAGCATTCGTTTGTGTGGGATGCTCTACCAGGTTCATTCCTAGATAATGCACTCAAAAGGCACTAAGCATAGAGTGTGAAAACTGAGTTTCCTTGAGAGCTGCTTGGAAGCCTGATGGTGTGTGAAGTTAGTGAGCCAAATGGAGTTGTTCTCCCACAAGAACCACTCGGCTGATCCTTCTTCAATATGCCCTTCACCAACATGCAGTGTTTCCTTGATTGAATTAGCTCTCACACCAATATTTGCGTCTAGAGCCTTTGCATTGAGGGCTATGTGAAAACGGCTGTGGCGCTGAAGTTGCCTGAGAATGTGGAGTTGGTGGCATGTGAAACCCGCATGTGGAGCATTTGTTTGTGTGGGATGCTCTACCAGGTTCATTCCTAGATAATGCACTCAAAGGGCACTAAGCATAGAGTGTGAAAACTGAGTTTCCAGAGGTTGCTCTGGTCAGCCCAGAGAGTCCTATAGACTGTCATGCCTCCTGCATAGACTCCGCCGGCCCTTCTAAACCGTCCAATGGGGTCAGAGTGTCAGGGCATTGGTCCACGTATGCCTTACACATTCTAGCCCCGAGTATGGTTCTTGAATGCCAGTCAGTGTCACAGTAATGCCTTCTGTGACCCCTCTGCTGATCCCTCATCCTATCAGGTAATGGGGCATCCTGCTGGAAAAGCCCGGAATTTTGCCTTTTAAGTGAGCTGATGTTGGCGATCGGCACTATAAAGTGACTACAGGTTCTTCAGAGGAAGATTAAATGCCTTTGAAAAGCTTAAGGACTAATACATATTCTCAGAGTACTGTGGGTTCAGCACGGAGCGTCTCATGCAGCATATCAGAGAAACCAAATTCCAGAACTTCCTGGCCGGGCGGCCAGCAGGCGAAGCCTGGCGCCAAATGGCGCACTGGCCGCCCGAGAGCCTCGCACCCCATGTACCTGGTTGGAGAGCGTGGTGGAGGCCTTGGCTGCGTGGAGCCTACCACTAAGGGGCACAGGAACTGGAGGGAGGCTGAGTTCTGGTCGGGTCACAGTTGTAATCCCTTGGCACAAATATCAATTCGGCATTGACGCACCATGCCGGATTAGACCACAGCACATTTTGGTGCTCTGGAGGACCAGGATAGACGTTGGACGGGCTCGGCTAGGCCTCAACCCCATCTGAGCCATATATGAGATATGCGTGGGTATGGACGAGCCGTGGCTGGGCTGAAACTCTCAACAGCAGGAACCAGAATGGATTGAAGAGCGGAGCTGGCCGAAGGACCTGCTGGAATGCGTGAAGCCCGACACCATGAAGGAGTCGGAGGGAGGAACCTGAACAGATCCTCTGACAGGACACTGACTCTACAAATAAACGCAAGAAGCATGGAGGTAAATAACCCAGAAGAGGCTTTGGAATGTGACCCACTGGAATACACTTGGCTCGGGTTGGGGCAGACCAGGCTAAGTCAGTTCACGTCATCCACTGGCAAGCCCAAGTGCTGAAACTGTGTGGGGGCCTGGATGTGTTTGGTTGCGAAAAAAAAAAAACAGTACAAAACACAAAATGCCAAGGTGAAATGGCCTGTGCTAGCAGGGAATGTAACACCCGACCAGCACTCCTCCCACTGGTTTAGGTGAGGGACAAGAGTGTGATGGGCAGAGCCGGGGAGAGATGCGATACTCATTGGTTCCAATAGAGGTCGGGGCTCAGAAGAGAACCAACCCAGGGGTTAAAACCATCAGCTGATCGGAGTGATGGACGGTGGCGGGCACTGTGCTTACTAGTAGTACATGTAGGAGCCTGGACTGGGAATGCCTCAAAGTTTTTTTTAGGGGGATTCCCCTGAACAAAATGGAGGAATCAAAGCATTAATCAAAAAAGATGGAAAATGGAGTAGATGAATCAACCACCTCAGCTTTATGCTTGCAGCGGAAAACTGGACAAGGGGAAACCCTAAGACGGACTATGTCAATCAGTGGACTCTGCACCAGCCTCATCATATCTGGACTGTTGCTGATGATATGTTGGAGCTTCTAATTGATCGAGGTGACGCTCTGCTGGCTCTGTCTACAAACCTGAGAGGGCCTCCCTAAGAGACGGTTGAACTTGAACTGGACAAGTGGGATGCTGGACTCTGTATAGTGTAAACTTTTAATTAGGGAATCTCAACGGAACTTGAGCTGTGGTTATGCATCAAGGTGGAGGAATTCATGATGGGGGAAGGGTTTGGGGTGAAGGGGGGGGGGGGAATCCCAGTACCTATGAAATTGTGTCATGTAATGCAATGTAATTAATGAATAAATGAATATTAAAAAAAAAAAAAAAGAAAACTGAGTTTCCTTGAGAGCTGCTTGGAAGCCTGATGGTGTGTGAAGTTAGTGAGCCAAATGGAGTTGTTCTCCCACAAGAACCACTCGGCTGATCCTTCTTCAATATGCCCTTCACCAACATGCAGTGTTTCCTTGATTGAATTAGCTCTCACACCAATATTTGTGTCTAGAGCCTTTGCATTGAGGGCTATCTGAAAACGGCTGTGGCGCTGAAGTTGCCTGTGAATGTGGAGTTGGTGGCATGTGAAACCCGCATGTGGAGCATTCGTTTGTGTGGGATGCTCTACCAGGTTCATTCCTAGATAATGCACTCAAAGGGCACTAAGCATAGAGTGTGAAAACTGAGTTTCCTTGAGAGCTGCTTGGAAGCCTGATGGTGTGTGAAGTTAGTGAGCCAAATGGAGTTGTTCTCCCACAAGAACCACTCGGCTGATCCTTCTTTAATATGCCCTTCACCAACAATCAGTGTTTCCTTGATTGAATTAGCTCTCACACCAATATTTGCGTCTAGAGCCTTTGCATTGAGGGCTATCTGAAAACGGCTGTGGCGCTGAAGTTGCCTGTGAATGTGGAGTTGGTGGCATGTGAAACCCGCATGTGGAGCATTCGTTTGTGTGGGATGCTAACCAAGCTTCAGTTAAGTCCTAGGTACTCAAAAGGCACTAAGCATAGAGTGTGAAAACTGAGTTTCCTTGAGAGCTGCTTGGAAGCCTGATGGTGTGTGAAGTTAGTGAGCCAAATGGAGTTGTTCTCCCACAAGAACCACTCGGCTGATCCTTCTTCAATATGCCCTTCACCAACATGCAGTGTTTCCTTGATTGAATTAGCTCTCACACCAATATTTGCGTCTAGACCCTTTGCATTGAGGGCTATGTGAAAACGGCTGTGGCGCTGAAGTTGCCTGAGAATGTGGAGTTGGTGGCATGTGAAACCCGCATGTGGAGCATTCGTTTGTGTGGGATGCTCTACCAGGTTCATTCCTAGATAATGCACTCAAAGGGCACTAAGCCTAGAGTGTGAAAACTGAGTTTCTTTGAGAGCTGCTTGGAAGCCTGATGGTGTGTGAAGTTAGTGAGCCAAATGGAGTTGTTCTCCCACAAGAACCACTCGGCTGATCCTTCTTCAATATGCCCTTCACCAACATGCAGTGTTTCCTTGATTGAATTAGCTCTCACACCAATATTTGCGTCTAGAGCCTTTGCATTGAGGGCTATCTGAAAACGGCTGTGGCGCTGAAGTTGCCTGAGAATGTGGAGTTGGTGGCATGTGAAACCCGCATGTGGAGCATTCGTTTGTGTGGGATGCTCTACCAGGTTCATTCCTAGATAATGCACTCAAAGGGCACTAAGCCTAGAGTGTGAAAACTGAGTTTCCTTGAGAGCTGCTTGGAAGCCTGATGGTGTGTGAAGTTAGTGAGCCAAATGGAGTTGTTCTCCCACAAGAACCACTCGGCTGATCCTTCTTCAATATGCCCTTCACCAACATGCAGTGTTTCCTTGATTGAATTAGCTCTCACACCAGTATTTGCGTCTAGAGCCTTTGCATTGAGGGCTATCTGAAAACGGCTGTGGCGCTGAATTTGCCTGAGAATGTGGAGTTGGTGGCATGTGAAACCCGCATGTGGAGCATTCGTTTGTGTGGGATGCTCTACCAGGTTCATTCCTAGATAATGCACTCAAAGGCACTAAGCCTAGAGTGTGAAAACTGAGTTTCCTTGAGAGCTGCTTGTAAGCCTGATGGTGTGTGAAGTTAGTGAGCCAAATGGAGTTGTTCTCCCACAAGAACCACTCAGCTGATCCTTCTTCATTTATGCCCTTCACCAACATGCAGTGTTTCCTTGATTGAATTAGCTCTCACACCATCATTTGCGTCTAGACCCTTTGCATTGAGGGCTATCTGAAAACGGCTGTGGCGCTGAAGTTGCCTGAGAATGTGGAGTTGGTGGCATGTGAAACCCGCATGTGGAGCATTCGTTTGTGTGGGATGCTCTACCAGGTTCATTCCTAGATAATGCACTCAAAGGGCACTAAGCCTAGAGTGTGAAAACTGAGTTTCCTTGAGAGCTGCTTGGAAGCCTGATGGTGTGTGAAGTTAGTGAGCCAAATGGAGTTGTTCTCCCACAAGAACCACTCGGCTGATCCTTCTTCAATATGCCCTTCACCAACATGCAGTGTTTCCTTGATTGAATTAGCTCTCACACCAATATTTGCGTCTAGAGCCTTTGCATTGAGGGCTATCTGAAAACGGCTGTGGCGCTGAAGTTGTCTGTGAATGTGGAGTTGGTGGCATGTGAAACCCACATGTGGAGCATTCGTTTGTGTGGGATGCTCTACCAGGTTCATTCCTAGATAATGCACTCAAAAGGCACTAAGCATATAGTGTGAAAACTGAGTTTCCTTGAGAGCTGCTTGGAAGCCTGATGGTGTGTGAAGTTAGTGAGCCAAATGGAGTTGTTCTCCCACAAGAACCACTCGGCTGATCCTTCTTCAATATGCCCTTCACCAACATGCAGTGTTTCCTTGATTGAATTAGCTCTCACACCAGTATTTGCGTCTAGATCCTTTGCATGGAGGGCTATCTGAAAACGGCTGTGGCGCTGAAGTTGCCTGAGAATGTGGAGTTGGTGGCATGTGAAACCCGCATGTGGAGCATTCGTTTGTGTGGGATGCTCTACCAGGTTCATTCCTAGATAATGCACTCAAAAGGCACTAAGCATAGAGTGTGAAAACTGAGTTTCCTTGAGAGCTGCTTGGAAGCCTGATGGTGTGTGAAGTTAGTGAGCCAAATGGAGTTGTTTTCCCACAAGAACCACTCGGCTGATCCTTCTTCAATATGCCCTTCACCAACATGCAGTGTTTCCTTGATTGAATTAGCTCTCACACCAGTATTTGCGTCTAGAGCCTTTGCATTGAGGGCTATCTGAAAACGGCTGTGGCGCTGAAGTTGCCTGTCAATGTGGAGTTGGTGGCATGTGAAACCCGCATGTGGAGCATTCGTTTGTGTGGGATGCTCTACCAGGTTCATTCCTAGATAATGCACACAAAGGGCACTAACCATAGAGTGTGAAAACTGAGTTTCCTTGAGAGCTGCTTGGAAGCCTGATGGTGTGTGAAGTTAGTGAGCCAAATGGAGTTGTTCTCCCACAAGAACCACTCAGCTGATCCTTCTTCAATATGCCCTTCACCAACATGCAGTGTTTACTTGATTGAATTAGCTCTCACACCAATATTTGCGTCTAGAGCCTTTGCATTGAGGGCTATCTGAAAACGGCTGTGGCGCTGACGTTGTCTGTGAATGTGGAGTTGGTGGCATGTGAAACCCGCATGTGGAGCATTCGTTTGTGTGGGATGCTCTACCAGGTTCATTCCTAGATAATGCACTCAAAAGGCACTAAGCATAGAGTGTGAAAACTGAGTTTCCTTGAGAGCTGCTTGGAAGCCTGATGGTGTGTGAAGTTAGTGAGCCAAATGGAGTTGTTCTCCCACAAGAACCAATCGGCTGATCCTTCTTCAATATGCCCTTCACCAACATGCAGTGTTTCCTTGATTGAATTAGCTCTCACACCAGTATTTGCGTCTAGATCGTTTGCATTGAGGGCTATTTGAAAACGGCTGTGGCGCTGAAGTTGCCTGAGAATGTGGAGTTGGTGGCATGTGAAACCCGCATGTGGAGCATTCGTTTGTGTGGGATGCTCTACCAGGTTCATTCCTAGATAATGCACTCAAAGGGCACTAAGCATAGAGTGTGAAAACTGAGTTTCCTTGAGAGCTGCTTGGAAGCCTGATGGTGTGTGAAGTTAGTGAGCCAAATGGAGTTGTTCTCCCACAAGAACCACTCAGCTGATCCTTCTTCATTATGCCCTTCACCAACATGCAGTGTTTCCTTGATTGAATTAGCTCTCACAGCAATATTTGCGTCTAGAGCCTTTGCATTGAGGTCTATCTGAAAACGGCTGTGGCGCTGAAGTTGCCTGAGAATGTGGAGTTGGTGGCATGTGAAACCCGCATGTGGAGCATTCGTTTGTGTGGGATGCTCTACCAGGTTCATTCCTAGATAATGCTCTCAAAGGGCACTAAGCATAGAGTGTGAAAACTGAGTTTCCTTGAGAGCTGCTTGGAAGCCTGATGGTGTGTGAAGTTAGTGAGCCAAATGGAGTTGTTCTCCCACAAGGACCACTCGGCTGATCCTTCTTCAATATGCCCTTCACCAACATGCAGTGTTTCCTTGATTGAATTAGCTCTCACACCAATATTTGCATCTAGAGCATTTGCATTGAGGGCTATGTGAAAACGGCTGTGGCGCTGAAGTTGCCTGAGAATGTGGAGTTGGTGGCATGTGAAACCCGCATGTGGAGCATTCGTTTGTGTGGGATGCTCTACCAGGTTCATTCCTAGATAATGCACTCAAAGGGCACTAAGCATAGAGTGTGAAAACTGAGTTTCCTTGAGAGCTGCTTGGAAGCCTGATGGTGTGTGAAGTTAGTGAGAGAAATGGAGTTGTTCTCCCACAAGAACCACTCGGCTGATCCTTCTTCAATATGCCCTTCACCAACAATCAGTGTTTCCTTGATTGAATTAGCTCTCACACCAATATTTGCGTCTAGAGCCTTTGCATTGAGGGCTATCTGAAAACGGCTGTGGCGCTGAAGTTGCCTGTGAATGTGGAGTTGGTGGCATGTGAAACCCGCATGTGGAGCATTCGTTTGTGTGGGATGCTAACCAAGCTTCATTTCAGTCCTAGGTACTCAAAAGGCACTAAGCCTAGAGTGTGAAAACTGAGTTTCCTTGAGAGCTGCTTGGAAGCCTGATGGTGTGTGAAGTTAGTGAGCCAAATGGAGTTGTTCTCCCCCAAGAACCACTCGGCTGATCCTTCTTCAATATGCCCTTCACCAACATGCAGTGTTTCCTTGATTGAATTAGCTCTCACACCAATATTTGCGTCTAGAGCCTTTGCATTGAGGGCTATGTGAAAACGGCTGTGGCGCTGAAGTTGCCTGAGAATGTGGAGTTGGTGGCATGTGAAACCCGCATGTGGAGCATTTGTTTGTGTGGGATGCTCTACCAGGTTCATTCCTAGATAATGCACTCAAAGGGCACTAAGCATAGAGTGTGAAAACTGAGTTTCCAGAGGTTGCTCTGGTCAGCCCAGAGAGTCCTATAGACTGTCATGCCTCCTGCATAGACTCCGCCGGCCCTTCTAAACCGTCCAATGGGGTCAGAGTGTCAGGGCATTGGTCCACGTATGCCTTACACATTCTAGCCCCGAGTATGGTTCTTGAATGCCAGTCAGTGTCACAGTAATGCCTTCTGTGACCCCTCTGCTGATCCCTCATCCTATCAGGTAATGGGGCATCCTGCTGGAAAAGCCCGGAATTTTGCCTTTTAAGTGAGCTGATGTTGGCGATCGGCACTATAAAGTGACTACAGGTTCTTCAGAGGAAGATTAAATGCCTTTGAAAAGCTTAAGGACTAATACATATTCTCAGAGTACTGTGGGTTCAGCACGGAGCGTCTCATGCAGCATATCAGAGAAACCAAATTCCAGAACTTCCTGGCCGGGCGGCCAGCAGGCGAAGCCTGGCGCCAAATGGCGCACTGGCCGCCCGAGAGCCTCGCACCCCATGTACCTGGTTGGAGAGCGTGGTGGAGGCCTTGGCTGCGTGGAGCCTACCACTAAGGGGCACAGGAACTGGAGGGAGGCTGAGTTCTGGTCGGGTCACAGTTGTAATCCCTTGGCACAAATATCAATTCGGCATTGACGCACCATGCCGGATTAGACCACAGCACATTTTGGTGCTCTGGAGGACCAGGATAGACGTTGGACGGGCTCGGCTAGGCCTCAACCCCATCTGAGCCATATATGAGATATGCGTGGGTATGGACGAGCCGTGGCTGGGCTGAAACTCTCAACAGCAGGAACCAGAATGGATTGAAGAGCGGAGCTGGCCGAAGGACCTGCTGGAATGCGTGAAGCCCGACACCATGAAGGAGTCGGAGGGAGGAACCTGAACAGATCCTCTGACAGGACACTGACTCTACAAATAAACGCAAGAAGCATGGAGGTAAATAACCCAGAAGAGGCTTTGGAATGTGACCCACTGGAATACACTTGGCTCGGGTTGGGGCAGACCAGGCTAAGTCAGTTCACGTCATCCACTGGCAAGCCCAAGTGCTGAAACTGTGTGGGGGCCTGGATGTGTTTGGTTGCGAAAAAAAAAAAACAGTACAAAACACAAAATGCCAAGGTGAAATGGCCTGTGCTAGCAGGGAATGTAACACCCGACCAGCACTCCTCCCACTGGTTTAGGTGAGGGACAAGAGTGTGATGGGCAGAGCCGGGGAGAGATGCGATACTCATTGGTTCCAATAGAGGTCGGGGCTCAGAAGAGAACCAACCCAGGGGTTAAAACCATCAGCTGATCGGAGTGATGGACGGTGGCGGGCACTGTGCTTACTAGTAGTACATGTAGGAGCCTGGACTGGGAATGCCTCAAAGTTTTTTTTAGGGGGATTCCCCTGAACAAAATGGAGGAATCAAAGCATTAATCAAAAAAGATGGAAAATGGAGTAGATGAATCAACCACCTCAGCTTTATGCTTGCAGCGGAAAACTGGACAAGGGGAAACCCTAAGACGGACTATGTCAATCAGTGGACTCTGCACCAGCCTCATCATATCTGGACTGTTGCTGATGATATGTTGGAGCTTCTAATTGATCGAGGTGACGCTCTGCTGGCTCTGTCTACAAACCTGAGAGGGCCTCCCTAAGAGACGGTTGAACTTGAACTGGACAAGTGGGATGCTGGACTCTGTATAGTGTAAACTTTTAATTAGGGAATCTCAACGGAACTTGAGCTGTGGTTATGCATCAAGGTGGAGGAATTCATGATGGGGGAAGGGTTTGGGGTGAAGGGGGGGGGGGAATCCCAGTACCTATGAAATTGTGTCATGTAATGCAATGTAATTAATGAATAAATGAATATTAAAAAAAAAAAAAAAGAAAACTGAGTTTCCTTGAGAGCTGCTTGGAAGCCTGATGGTGTGTGAAGTTAGTGAGCCAAATGGAGTTGTTCTCCCACAAGAACCACTCGGCTGATCCTTCTTCAATATGCCCTTCACCAACATGCAGTGTTTCCTTGATTGAATTAGCTCTCACACCAATATTTGTGTCTAGAGCCTTTGCATTGAGGGCTATCTGAAAACGGCTGTGGCGCTGAAGTTGCCTGTGAATGTGGAGTTGGTGGCATGTGAAACCCGCATGTGGAGCATTCGTTTGTGTGGGATGCTCTACCAGGTTCATTCCTAGATAATGCACTCAAAGGGCACTAAGCATAGAGTGTGAAAACTGAGTTTCCTTGAGAGCTGCTTGGAAGCCTGATGGTGTGTGAAGTTAGTGAGCCAAATGGAGTTGTTCTCCCACAAGAACCACTCGGCTGATCCTTCTTTAATATGCCCTTCACCAACATGCAGTGTTTCCTTGATTGAATTAGCTCTCACACCAATATTTGCGTCTAGAGCCTTTGCATTGAGGGCTATCTGAAAACGGCTGTGGCGCTGAAGTTGCCTGTGAATGTGGAGTTGGTGGCATGTGAAACCCGCATGTGGAGCATTCGTTTGTGTGGGATGCTAACCAAGCTTCAGTTAAGTCCTAGGTACTCAAAAGGCACTAAGCATAGAGTGTGAAAACTGAGTTTCCTTGAGAGCTGCTTGGAAGCCTGATGGTGTGTGAAGTTAGTGAGCCAAATGGAGTTGTTCTCCCACAAGAACCACTCGGCTGATCCTTCTTCAATATGCCCTTCACCAACATGCAGTGTTTCCTTGATTGAATTAGCTCTCACACCAATATTTGCGTCTAGACCCTTTGCATTGAGGGCTATGTGAAAACGGCTGTGGCGCTGAAGTTGCCTGAGAATGTGGAGTTGGTGGCATGTGAAACCCGCATGTGGAGCATTCGTTTGTGTGGGATGCTCTACCAGGTTCATTCCTAGATAATGCACTCAAAGGGCACTAAGCCTAGAGTGTGAAAACTGAGTTTCTTTGAGAGCTGCTTGGAAGCCTGATGGTGTGTGAAGTTAGTGAGCCAAATGGAGTTGTTCTCCCACAAGAACCACTCGGCTGATCCTTCTTCAATATGCCCTTCACCAACATGCAGTGTTTCCTTGATTGAATTAGCTCTCACACCAATATTTGCGTCTAGAGCCTTTGCATTGAGGGCTATCTGAAAACGGCTGTGGCGCTGAAGTTGCCTGAGAATGTGGAGTTGGTGGCATGTGAAACCCGCATGTGGAGCATTCGTTTGTGTGGGATGCTCTACCAGGTTCATTCCTAGATAATGCACTCAAAGGGCACTAAGCCTAGAGTGTGAAAACTGAGTTTCCTTGAGAGCTGCTTGGAAGCCTGATGGTGTGTGAAGTTAGTGAGCCAAATGGAGTTGTTCTCCCACAAGAACCACTCGGCTGATCCTTCTTCAATATGCCCTTCACCAACATGCAGTGTTTCCTTGATTGAATTAGCTCTCACACCAATATTTGCGTCTAGAGCCTTTGCATTGAGGGCTATGTGAAAATGGCTGTGGCGCTGAAGTTGCCTGAGAATGTGGAGTTGGTGGCATGTGAAACCCGCATGTGGAGCATTCGTTTGTGTGGGATGCTCTACCAGGTTCATTCCTAGATAATGCACTCAAAGGGCACTAAGCCTAGAGTGTGAAAACTGAGTTTCCTTGAGAGCTGCTTGGAAGCCTGATGGTGTGTGAAGTTAGTGAGCCAAATGGAGTTGTTCTCCCACAAGAACCACTCGGCTGATCATTCTTCAATATGCCCTTCACCAACATGCAGTGTTTCCTTGATTGAATTAGCTCTCACACCAGTATTTGCGTCTAGAGCCTTTGCATGGAGGGCTATCTGAAAACGGCTGTGGCGCTGAAGTTGCCTGAGAATGTGGAGTTGGTGGCATGTGAAACCCGCATGTGGAGCATTCGTTTGTGTGGGATGCTCTACCAGGTTCATTCCTAGATAATGCACTCAAAGGGCACTAAGCCTAGAGTGTGAAAACTGAGTTTCCTTGAGAGCTGCTTGGAAGCCTGATGGTGTGTGAAGTTAGTGAGCCAAATGGAGTTGTTCTCCCACAAGAACCACTCGGCTGATCCTTCTTCATTATGCCCTTCACCAACATGCAGTGTTTCCTTGATTGAATTAGCTCTCACACCAATATTTGCGTCTAGACCCTTTGCATTGAGGGCTATGTGAAAACGGCTGTGGCGCTGAAGTTGCCTGAGAATGTGGAGTTGGTGGCATGTGAAACCCGCATGTGGAGCATTCGTTTGTGTGGGATGCTCTACCAGGTTCATTCCTAGATAATGCACTCAAAGGGCACTAAGCATAGAGTGTGAAAACTGAGTTTCCTTGAGAGCTGCTTGGAAGCCTGATGGTGTGTGAAGTTAGTGAGAGAAATGGAGTTGTTCTCCCACAAGAACCACTCGGCTGATCCTTCTTCAATATGCCCTTCACCAACAATCAGTGTTTCCTTGATTGAATTAGCTCTCACACCAATATTTGCGTCTAGAGCCTTTGCATTGAGGGCTATCTGAAAACGGCTGTGGCGCTGAAGTTGCCTGTGAATGTGGAGTTGGTGGCATGTGAAACCCGCATGTGGAGCATTCGTTTGTGTGGGATGCTAACCAAGCTTCATTTCAGTCCTAGGTACTCAAAAGGCACTAAGCCTAGAGTGTGAAAACTGAGTTTCCTTGAGAGCTGCTTGGAAGCCTGATGGTGTGTGAAGTTAGTGAGCCAAATGGAGTTGTTCTCCCACAAGAACCACTCGGCTGATCCTTCTTCAATATGCCCTTCACCAACATGCAGTGTTTCCTTGATTGAATTAGCTCTCACACCAATATTTGCGTCTAGAGCCTTTGCATTGAGGGCTATGTGAAAACGGCTGTGGCGCTGAAGTTGCCTGAGAATGTGGAGTTGGTGGCATGTGAAACCCGCATGTGGAGCATTTGTTTGTGTGGGATGCTCTACCAGGTTCATTCCTAGATAATGCACTCAAAGGGCACTAAGCATAGAGTGTGAAAACTGAGTTTCCAGAGGTTGCTCTGGTCAGCCCAGAGAGTCCTATAGACTGTCATGCCTCCTGCATAGACTCCGCCGGCCCTTCTAAACCGTCCAATGGGGTCAGAGTGTCAGGGCATTGGTCCACGTATGCCTTACACATTCTAGCCCCGAGTATGGTTCTTGAATGCCAGTCAGTGTCACAGTAATGCCTTCTGTGACCCCTCTGCTGATCCCTCATCCTATCAGGTAATGGGGCATCCTGCTGGAAAAGCCCGGAATTTTGCCTTTTAAGTGAGCTGATGTTGGCGATCGGCACTATAAAGTGACTACAGGTTCTTCAGAGGAAGATTAAATGCCTTTGAAAAGCTTAAGGACTAATACATATTCTCAGAGTACTGTGGGTTCAGCACGGAGCGTCTCATGCAGCATATCAGAGAAACCAAATTCCAGAACTTCCTGGCCGGGCGGCCAGCAGGCGAAGCCTGGCGCCAAATGGCGCACTGGCCGCCCGAGAGCCTCGCACCCCATGTACCTGGTTGGAGAGCGTGGTGGAGGCCTTGGCTGCGTGGAGCCTACCACTAAGGGGCACAGGAACTGGAGGGAGGCTGAGTTCTGGTCGGGTCACAGTTGTAATCCCTTGGCACAAATATCAATTCGGCATTGACGCACCATGCCGGATTAGACCACAGCACATTTTGGTGCTCTGGAGGACCAGGATAGACGTTGGACGGGCTCGGCTAGGCCTCAACCCCATCTGAGCCATATATGAGATATGCGTGGGTATGGACGAGCCGTGGCTGGGCTGAAACTCTCAACAGCAGGAACCAGAATGGATTGAAGAGCGGAGCTGGCCGAAGGACCTGCTGGAATGCGTGAAGCCCGACACCATGAAGGAGTCGGAGGGAGGAACCTGAACAGATCCTCTGACAGGACACTGACTCTACAAATAAACGCAAGAAGCATGGAGGTAAATAACCCAGAAGAGGCTTTGGAATGTGACCCACTGGAATACACTTGGCTCGGGTTGGGGCAGACCAGGCTAAGTCAGTTCACGTCATCCACTGGCAAGCCCAAGTGCTGAAACTGTGTGGGGGCCTGGATGTGTTTGGTTGCGAAAAAAAAAAAACAGTACAAAACACAAAATGCCAAGGTGAAATGGCCTGTGCTAGCAGGGAATGTAACACCCGACCAGCACTCCTCCCACTGGTTTAGGTGAGGGACAAGAGTGTGATGGGCAGAGCCGGGGAGAGATGCGATACTCATTGGTTCCAATAGAGGTCGGGGCTCAGAAGAGAACCAACCCAGGGGTTAAAACCATCAGCTGATCGGAGTGATGGACGGTGGCGGGCACTGTGCTTACTAGTAGTACATGTAGGAGCCTGGACTGGGAATGCCTCAAAGTTTTTTTTAGGGGGATTCCCCTGAACAAAATGGAGGAATCAAAGCATTAATCAAAAAAGATGGAAAATGGAGTAGATGAATCAACCACCTCAGCTTTATGCTTGCAGCGGAAAACTGGACAAGGGGAAACCCTAAGACGGACTATGTCAATCAGTGGACTCTGCACCAGCCTCATCATATCTGGACTGTTGCTGATGATATGTTGGAGCTTCTAATTGATCGAGGTGACGCTCTGCTGGCTCTGTCTACAAACCTGAGAGGGCCTCCCTAAGAGACGGTTGAACTTGAACTGGACAAGTGGGATGCTGGACTCTGTATAGTGTAAACTTTTAATTAGGGAATCTCAACGGAACTTGAGCTGTGGTTATGCATCAAGGTGGAGGAATTCATGATGGGGGAAGGGTTTGGGGTGAAGGGGGGGGGGGAATCCCAGTACCTATGAAATTGTGTCATGTAATGCAATGTAATTAATGAATAAATGAATATTAAAAAAAAAAAAAAAGAAAACTGAGTTTCCTTGAGAGCTGCTTGGAAGCCTGATGGTGTGTGAAGTTAGTGAGCCAAATGGAGTTGTTCTCCCACAAGAACCACTCGGCTGATCCTTCTTCAATATGCCCTTCACCAACATGCAGTGTTTCCTTGATTGAATTAGCTCTCACACCAATATTTGTGTCTAGAGCCTTTGCATTGAGGGCTATCTGAAAACGGCTGTGGCGCTGAAGTTGCCTGTGAATGTGGAGTTGGTGGCATGTGAAACCCGCATGTGGAGCATTCGTTTGTGTGGGATGCTCTACCAGGTTCATTCCTAGATAATGCACTCAAAGGGCACTAAGCATAGAGTGTGAAAACTGAGTTTCCTTGAGAGCTGCTTGGAAGCCTGATGGTGTGTGAAGTTAGTGAGCCAAATGGAGTTGTTCTCCCACAAGAACCACTCGGCTGATCCTTCTTTAATATGCCCTTCACCAACATGCAGTGTTTCCTTGATTGAATTAGCTCTCACACCAATATTTGCGTCTAGAGCCTTTGCATTGAGGGCTATCTGAAAACGGCTGTGGCGCTGAAGTTGCCTGTGAATGTGGAGTTGGTGGCATGTGAAACCCGCATGTGGAGCATTCGTTTGTGTGGGATGCTAACCAAGCTTCAGTTAAGTCCTAGGTACTCAAAAGGCACTAAGCATAGAGTGTGAAAACTGAGTTTCCTTGAGAGCTGCTTGGAAGCCTGATGGTGTGTGAAGTTAGTGAGCCAAATGGAGTTGTTCTCCCACAAGAACCACTCGGCTGATCCTTCTTCAATATGCCCTTCACCAACATGCAGTGTTTCCTTGATTGAATTAGCTCTCACACCAATATTTGCGTCTAGAGCCTTTGCATTGAGGGCTATGTGAAAATGGCTGTGGCGCTGAAGTTGCCTGAGAATGTGGAGTTGGTGGCATGTGAAACCCGCATGTGGAGCATTCGTTTGTGTGGGATGCTCTACCAGGTTCATTCCTAGATAATGCACTCAAAGGGCACTAAGCCTAGAGTGTGAAAACTGAGTTTCCTTGAGAGCTGCTTGGAAGCCTGATGGTGTGTGAAGTTAGTGAGCCAAATGGAGTTGTTCTCCCACAAGAACCACTCGGCTGATCCTTCTTCAATATGCCCTTCACCAACATGCAGTGTTTCCTTGATTGAATTAGCTCTCACACCAATATTTGCGTCTAGAGCCTTTGCATTGAGGGCTATCTGAAAACGGCTGTGGCGCTGAAGTTGCCTGAGAATGTGGAGTTGGTGGCATGTGAAACCCGCATGTGGAGCATTCGTTTGTGTGGGATGCTCTACCAGGTTCATTCCTAGATAATGCACTCAAAGGGCACTAAGCCTAGAGTGTGAAAACTGAGTTTCCTTGAGAGCTGCTTGGAAGCCTGATGGTGTGTGAAGTTAGTGAGCCAAATGGAGTTGTTCTCCCACAAGAACCACTCGGCTGATCCTTCTTCAATATGCCCTTCACCAACATGCAGTGTTTCCTTGATTGAATTAGCTCTCACACCAATATTTGCGTCTAGAGCCTTTGCATTGAGGGCTATGTGAAAATGGCTGTGGCGCTGAAGTTGCCTGAGAATGTGGAGTTGGTGGCATGTGAAACCCGCATGTGGAGCATTCGTTTGTGTGGGATGCTCTACCAGGTTCATTCCTAGATAATGCACTCAAAGGGCACTAAGCCTAGAGTGTGAAAACTGAGTTTCCTTGAGAGCTGCTTGGAAGCCTGATGGTGTGTGAAGTTAGTGAGCCAAATGGAGTTGTTCTCCCACAAGAACCACTCGGCTGATCATTCTTCAATATGCCCTTCACCAACATGCAGTGTTTCCTTGATTGAATTAGCTCTCACACCAGTATTTGCGTCTAGAGCCTTTGCATGGAGGGCTATCTGAAAACGGCTGTGGCGCTGAAGTTGCCTGAGAATGTGGAGTTGGTGGCATGTGAAACCCGCATGTGGAGCATTCGTTTGTGTGGGATGCTCTACCAGGTTCATTCCTAGATAATGCACTCAAAGGGCACTAAGCCTAGAGTGTGAAAACTGAGTTTCCTTGAGAGCTGCTTGGAAGCCTGATGGTGTGTGAAGTTAGTGAGCCAAATGGAGTTGTTCTCCCACAAGAACCACTCGGCTGATCCTTCTTCATTATGCCCTTCACCAACATGCAGTGTTTCCTTGATTGAATTAGCTCTCACACCAATATTTGCGTCTAGACCCTTTGCATTGAGGGCTATGTGAAAACGGCTGTGGCGCTGAAGTTGCCTGAGAATGTGGAGTTGGTGGCATGTGAAACCCGCATGTGGAGCATTCGTTTGTGTGGGATGCTCTACCAGGTTCATTCCTAGATAATGCACTCAAAAGGCACTAAGCATAGAGTGTGAAAACTGAGTTTCCTTGAGAGCTGCTTGGAAGCCTGATGGTGTGTGAAGTTAGTGAGCCAAATGGAGTTGTTCTCCCACAAGAACCAATCGGCTGATCCTTCTTCAATATGCCCTTCACCAACATGCAGTGTTTCCTTGATTGAATTAGCTCTCACACCAGTATTTGCGTCTAGATCGTTTGCATTGAGGGCTATTTGAAAACGGCTGTGGCGCTGAAGTTGCCTGAGAATGTGGAGTTGGTGGCATGTGAAACCCGCATGTGGAGCATTCGTTTGTGTGGGATGCTCTACCAGGTTCATTCCTAGATAATGCACTCAAAGGGCACTAAGCATAGAGTGTGAAAACTGAGTTTCCTTGAGAGCTGCTTGGAAGCCTGATGGTGTGTGAAGTTAGTGAGCCAAATGGAGTTGTTCTCCCACAAGAACCACTCAGCTGATCCTTCTTCATTATGCCCTTCACCAACATGCAGTGTTTCCTTGATTGAATTAGCTCTCACAGCAATATTTGCGTCTAGAGCCTTTGCATTGAGGTCTATCTGAAAACGGCTGTGGCGCTGAAGTTGCCTGAGAATGTGGAGTTGGTGGCATGTGAAACCCGCATGTGGAGCATTCGTTTGTGTGGGATGCTCTACCAGGTTTTCCTAGATAATGCTCTCAAAGGGCACTAAGCATAGAGTGTGAAAACTGAGTTTCCTTGAGAGCTGCTTGGAAGCCTGATGGTGTGTGAAGTTAGTGAGCCAAATGGAGTTGTTCTCCCACAAGGACCACTCGGCTGATCCTTCTTCAATATGCCCTTCACCAACATGCAGTGTTTCCTTGATTGAATTAGCTCTCACACCAATATTTGCATCTAGAGCATTTGCATTGAGGGCTATGTGAAAACGGCTGTGGCGCTGAAGTTGCCTGAGAATGTGGAGTTGGTGGCATGTGAAACCCGCATGTGGAGCATTCGTTTGTGTGGGATGCTCTACCAGGTTCATTCCTAGATAATGCACTCAAAGGGCACTAAGCATAGAGTGTGAAAACTGAGTTTCCTTGAGAGCTGCTTGGAAGCCTGATGGTGTGTGAAGTTAGTGAGAGAAATGGAGTTGTTCTCCCACAAGAACCACTCGGCTGATCCTTCTTCAATATGCCCTTCACCAACAATCAGTGTTTCCTTGATTGAATTAGCTCTCACACCAATATTTGCGTCTAGAGCCTTTGCATTGAGGGCTATCTGAAAACGGCTGTGGCGCTGAAGTTGCCTGTGAATGTGGAGTTGGTGGCATGTGAAACCCGCATGTGGAGCATTCGTTTGTGTGGGATGCTAACCAAGCTTCATTTCAGTCCTAGGTACTCAAAAGGCACTAAGCCTAGAGTGTGAAAACTGAGTTTCCTTGAGAGCTGCTTGGAAGCCTGATGGTGTGTGAAGTTAGTGAGCCAAATGGAGTTGTTCTCCCACAAGAACCACTCGGCTGATCCTTCTTCAATATGCCCTTCACCAACATGCAGTGTTTCCTTGATTGAATTAGCTCTCACACCAATATTTGCGTCTAGAGCCTTTGCATTGAGGGCTATGTGAAAACGGCTGTGGCGCTGAAGTTGCCTGAGAATGTGGAGTTGGTGGCATGTGAAACCCGCATGTGGAGCATTTGTTTGTGTGGGATGCTCTACCAGGTTCATTCCTAGATAATGCACTCAAAGGGCACTAAGCATAGAGTGTGAAAACTGAGTTTCCAGAGGTTGCTCTGGTCAGCCCAGAGAGTCCTATAGACTGTCATGCCTCCTGCATAGACTCCGCCGGGCCCTTCTAAACCGTCCAATGGGGTCAGAGTGTCAGGGCATTGGTCCACGTATGCCTTACACATTCTAGCCCCGAGTATGGTTCTTGAATGCCAGTCAGTGTCACAGTAATGCCTTCTGTGACCCCTCTGCTGATCCCTCATCCTATCAGGTAATGGGGCATCCTGCTGGAAAAGCCCGGAATTTTGCCTTTTAAGTGAGCTGATGTTGGCGATCGGCACTATAAAGTGACTACAGGTTCTTCAGAGGAAGATTAAATGCCTTTGAAAAGCTTAAGGACTAATACATATTCTCAGAGTACTGTGGTTCAGCACGGAGCGTCTCATGCAGCATATCAGAGAAACCAAATTCCAGAACTTCCTGGCCGGGCGGCCAGCAGGCGAAGCCTGGCGCCAAATGGCGCACTGGCCGCCCGAGAGCCTCGCACCCCATGTACCTGGTTGGAGAGCGTGGTGGAGGCCTTGGCTGCGTGGAGCCTACCACTAAGGGGCACAGGGAACTGGAGGGAGGCTGAGTTCTGGTCGGGTCACAGTTGTAATCCCTTGGCACAAATATCAATTCGGCATTGACGCACCATGCCGGATTAGACCACAGCACATTTTGGTGCTCTGGAGGACCAGGATAGACGTTGGACGGGCTCGGCTAGGCCTCAACCCATCTGAGCCATATATGAGATATGCGTGGGTATGGACGAGCCGTGGCTGGGCTGAAACTCTCAACAGCAGGAACCAGAATGGATTGAAGAGCGGAGCTGGCCGAAGGACCTGCTGGAATGCGTGAAGCCCGACACCATGAAGGAGTCGGAGGGAGGAACCTGAACAGATCCTCTGACAGGACACTGACTCTACAAATAAACGCAAGAAGCATGGAGGTAAATAACCCAGAAGAGGCTTTGGAATGTGACCCACTGGAATACACTTGGCTCGGGTTGGGGCAGACCAGGCTAAGTCAGTTCACGTCATCCACTGGCAAGCCCAAGTGCTGAAACTGTGTGGGGGCCTGGATGTGTTTGGTTGCGAAAAAAAAAAAACAGTACAAAACACAAAATGCCAAGGTGAAATGGCCTGTGCTAGCAGGGAATGTAACACCCGACCAGCACTCCTCCCACTGGTTTAGGTGAGGGACAAGAGTGTGATGGGCAGAGCCGGGGAGAGATGCGATACTCATTGGTTCCAATAGAGGTCGGGGCTCAGAAGAGAACCAACCCAGGGGTTAAAACCATCAGCTGATCGGAGTGATGGACGGTGGCGGGCACTGTGCTTACTAGTAGTACATGTAGGAGCCTGGACTGGGAATGCCTCAAAGTTTTTTTTAGGGGGATTCCCCTGAACAAAATGGAGGAATCAAAGCATTAATCAAAAAAGATGGAAAATGGAGTAGATGAATCAACCACCTCAGCTTTATGCTTGCAGCGGAAAACTGGACAAGGGGAAACCCTAAGACGGACTATGTCAATCAGTGGACTCTGCACCAGCCTCATCATATCTGGACTGTTGCTGATGATATGTTGGAGCTTCTAATTGATCGAGGTGACGCTCTGCTGGCTCTGTCTACAAACCTGAGAGGGCCTCCCTAAGAGACGGTTGAACTTGAACTGGACAAGTGGGATGCTGGACTCTGTATAGTGTAAACTTTTAATTAGGGAATCTCAACGGAACTTGAGCTGTGGTTATGCATCAAGGTGGAGGAATTCATGATGGGGGAAGGGTTTGGGGTGAAGGGGGGGGGGGGAATCCCAGTACCTATGAAATTGTGTCATGTAATGCAATGTAATTAATGAATAAATGAATATTAAAAAAAAAAAAAAAGAAAACTGAGTTTCCTTGAGAGCTGCTTGGAAGCCTGATGGTGTGTGAAGTTAGTGAGCCAAATGGAGTTGTTCTCCCACAAGAACCACTCGGCTGATCCTTCTTCAATATGCCCTTCACCAACATGCAGTGTTTCCTTGATTGAATTAGCTCTCACACCAATATTTGCGTCTAGAGCCTTTGCATTGAGGGCTATCTGAAAACGGCTGTGGCGCTGAAGTTGCCTGTGAATGTGGAGTTGGTGGCATGTGAAACCCGCATGTGGAGCATTCGTTTGTGTGGGATGCTAACCAAGCTTCAGTTAAGTCCTAGGTACTCAAAAGGCACTAAGCATAGAGTGTGAAAACTGAGTTTCCTTGAGAGCTGCTTGGAAGCCTGATGGTGTGTGAAGTTAGTGAGCCAAATGGAGTTGTTCTCCCACAAGAACCACTCGGCTGATCCTTCTTCAATATGCCCTTCACCAACATGCAGTGTTTCCTTGATTGAATTAGCTCTCACACCAATATTTGCGTCTAGACCCTTTGCATTGAGGGCTATGTGAAAAACGGCTGTGGCGCTGAAGTTGCCTGAGAATGTGGAGTTGGTGGCATGTGAAACCCGCATGTGGAGCATTCGTTTGTGTGGGATGCTCTACCAGGTTCATTCCTAGATAATGCACTCAAAGGGCACTAAGCCTAGAGTGTGAAAACTGAGTTTCTTTGAGAGCTGCTTGGAAGCCTGATGGTGTGTGAAGTTAGTGAGCCAAATGGAGTTGTTCTCCCACAAGAACCACTCGGCTGATCCTTCTTCAATATGCCCTTCACCAACATGCAGTGTTTCCTTGATTGAATTAGCTCTCACACCAATATTTGCGTCTAGAGCCTTTGCATTGAGGGCTATCTGAAAACGGCTGTGGCGCTGAAGTTGCCTGAGAATGTGGAGTTGGTGGCATGTGAAACCCGCATGTGGAGCATTCGTTTGTGTGGGATGCTCTACCAGGTTCATTCCTAGATAATGCACTCAAAGGGCACTAAGCCTAGAGTGTGAAAACTGAGTTTCCTTGAGAGCTGCTTGGAAGCCTGATGGTGTGTGAAGTTAGTGAGCCAAATGGAGTTGTTCTCCCACAAGAACCACTCGGCTGATCCTTCTTCAATATGCCCTTCACCAACATGCAGTGTTTCCTTGATTGAATTAGCTCTCACACCAATATTTGCGTCTAGAGCCTTTGCATTGAGGGCTATGTGAAAATGGCTGTGGCGCTGAAGTTGCCTGAGAATGTGGAGTTGGTGGCATGTGAAACCCGCATGTGGAGCATTCGTTTGTGTGGGATGCTCTACCAGGTTCATTCCTAGATAATGCACTCAAAGGGCACTAAGCCTAGAGTGTGAAAACTGAGTTTCCTTGAGAGCTGCTTGGAAGCCTGATGGTGTGTGAAGTTAGTGAGCCAAATGGAGTTGTTCTCCCACAAGAACCACTCGGCTGATCATTCTTCAATATGCCCTTCACCAACATGCAGTGTTTCCTTGATTGAATTAGCTCTCACACCAATATTTGCGTCTAGACCCTTTGCATTGAGGGCTATGTGAAAACGGCTGTGGCGCTGAAGTTGCCTGAGAATGTGGAGTTGGTGGCATGTGAAACCCGCATGTGGAGCATTCGTTTGTGTGGGATGCTCTACCAGGTTCATTCCTAGATAATGCACTCAAAAGGCACTAAGCATAGAGTGTGAAAACTGAGTTTCCTTGAGAGCTGCTTGGAAGCCTGATGGTGTGTGAAGTTAGTGAGCCAAATGGAGTTGTTCTCCCACAAGAACCAATCGGCTGATCCTTCTTCAATATGCCCTTCACCAACATGCAGTGTTTCCTTGATTGAATTAGCTCTCACACCAGTATTTGCGTCTAGATCGTTTGCATTGAGGGCTATTTGAAAACGGCTGTGGCGCTGAAGTTGCCTGAGAATGTGGAGTTGGTGGCATGTGAAACCCGCATGTGGAGCATTCGTTTGTGTGGGATGCTCTACCAGGTTCATTCCTAGATAATGCACTCAAAGGGCACTAAGCATAGAGTGTGAAAACTGAGTTTCCTTGAGAGCTGCTTGGAAGCCTGATGGTGTGTGAAGTTAGTGAGCCAAATGGAGTTGTTCTCCCACAAGAACCACTCAGCTGATCCTTCTTCATTATGCCCTTCACCAACATGCAGTGTTTCCTTGATTGAATTAGCTCTCACAGCAATATTTGCGTCTAGAGCCTTTGCATTGAGGTCTATCTGAAAACGGCTGTGGCGCTGAAGTTGCCTGAGAATGTGGAGTTGGTGGCATGTGAAACCCGCATGTGGAGCATTCGTTTGTGTGGGATGCTCTACCAGGTTCATTCCTAGATAATGCTCTCAAAGGGCACTAAGCATAGAGTGTGAAAACTGAGTTTCCTTGAGAGCTGCTTGGAAGCCTGATGGTGTGTGAAGTTAGTGAGCCAAATGGAGTTGTTCTCCCACAAGGACCACTCGGCTGATCCTTCTTCAATATGCCCTTCACCAACATGCAGTGTTTCCTTGATTGAATTAGCTCTCACACCAATATTTGCATCTAGAGCATTTGCATTGAGGGCTATGTGAAAACGGCTGTGGCGCTGAAGTTGCCTGAGAATGTGGAGTTGGTGGCATGTGAAACCCGCATGTGGAGCATTCGTTTGTGTGGGATGCTCTACCAGGTTCATTCCTAGATAATGCACTCAAAGGGCACTAAGCCTAGAGTGTGAAAACTGAGTTTCCTTGAGAGCTGCTTGGAAGCCTGATGGTGTGTGAAGTTAGTGAGAGAAATGGAGTTGTTCTCCCACAAGAACCACTCGGCTGATCCTTCTTCAATATGCCCTTCACCAACAATCAGTGTTTCCTTGATTGAATTAGCTCTCACACCAATATTTGCGTCTAGAGCCTTTGCATTGAGGGCTATCTGAAAACGGCTGTGGCGCTGAAGTTGCCTGTGAATGTGGAGTTGGTGGCATGTGAAACCCGCATGTGGAGCATTCGTTTGTGTGGGATGCTAACCAAGCTTCATTTCAGTCCTAGGTACTCAAAAGGCACTAAGCCTAGAGTGTGAAAACTGAGTTTCCTTGAGAGCTGCTTGGAAGCCTGATGGTGTGTGAAGTTAGTGAGCCAAATGGAGTTGTTCTCCCACAAGAACCACTCGGCTGATCCTTCTTCAATATGCCCTTCACCAACATGCAGTGTTTCCTTGATTGAATTAGCTCTCACACCAGTATTTGCGTCTAGAGCCTTTGCATTGAGGGCTATGTGAAAACGGCTGTGGCGCTGAAGTTGCCTGAGAATGTGGAGTTGGTGGCATGTGAAACCCGCATGTGGAGCATTCGTTTGTGTGGGATGCTCTACCAGGTTCATTCCTAGATAATGCACTCAAAGGGCACTAAGCCTAGAGTGTGAAAACTGAGTTTCCTTGAGAGCTGCTTGGAAGCCTGATGGTGTGTGAAGTTAGTGAGCCAAATGGAGTTGTTCTCCCACAAGAACCACTCGGCTGATCCTTCTTCAATATGCCCTTCACCAACATGCAGTGTTTCCTTGATTGAATTAGCTCTCACACCAATATTTGCGTCTAGACCCTTTGCATTGAGGGCTATCTGAAAACGGCTGTGGCGCTGAAGTTGCCTGTGAATGTGGAGTTGGTGGCATGTGAAACCCGCATGTGGAGCATTCGTTTGTGTGGGATGCTCTACCAGGTTCATTCCTAGATAATGCACTCAAAGGGCACTAAGCCTAGAGTGTGAAAACTGAGTTTCTTTGAGAGCTGCTTGGAAGTGTGATGGTTTGTGAAGTTAGTGAGCCAAATGGAGTTGTTCTCCCACAAGAACCACTCGGCTGATCCTTCTTCAATATGCCCTTCACCAACATGCAGTGTTTCCTTGATTGAATTAGCTCTCACACCAATATTTGCGTCTAGAGCCTTTGCATTGAGGGCTATGTGAAAACGGCTGTGGCGCTGAAGTTGCCTGAGAATGTGGAGTCGGTGGCATGTGAAACCCGCATGTGGAGCATTCGTTTGTGTGGGATGCTCTACCAGGTTCATTCCTAGATAATGCACTCAAAGGGCACTAAGCCTAGAGTGTCAAAACTGAGTTTCCTTGAGAGCTGCTTGGAAGCCTGATGGTGTGTGAAGTTAGTGAGCCAAATGGAGTTGTTCTCCCACAAGAACCACTCGGCTGATCCTTCTTCAATATGCCCTTCACCAACATGCAGTGTTTCCTTGATTGAATTAGCTCTCACACCAATATTTGCGTCTAGAGCCTTTGCATTGAGGGCTATGTGAAAACGGCTGTGGCGCTGAAGTTGCCTGAGAATGTGGAGTTGGTGGCATGTGAAACCCGCATGTGGAGCATTCGTTTGTGTGGGATGCTAACCAAGCTTCATTTCAGTCCTAGGCACTCAAAATGCACTAAGCATAGAGTGTGAAAACTGAGTTTCCTTGAGAGCTGCTTGGAAGCCTGATGGTGTGTGAAGTTAGTGAGCCAAATGGAGTTGTTCTCCCACAAGAACCACTCAGCTGATCCTTCTTCAATATGCCCTTCACCAACATGCAGTGTTTCCTTGATTGAATTAGCTCTCACACCAGTATTTGCGTCTAGAGCCTTTGCATTCAGGGCTATCTGAAAACGGCTGTGGCGCTGAAGTTGCCTGAGAATGTGGAGTTGGTGGGATGTGAAACCCGCATGTGGAGCATTCGTTTGTGTGGGATGCTCTACCAGGTTCATTCCTAGATAATGCACTCAAAGGGCACTAAGCCTAGAGTGTCAAAACTGAGTTTCTTTGAGAGCTGCTTGGAAGCCTGATGGTGTGTGAAGTTAGTGAGCCAAATGGAGTTGTTCTCCCACAAGAACCACTCGGCTGATCCTTCTTCAATATGCCCTTCACCAACATGCAGTGTTTCCTTGATTGAATTAGCTCTCACACCAATATTTGCGTCTAGAGCCTTTGCATTGAGGGCTATCTGAAAACGGCTGTGGCTCTGAAGTTGCCTGTGAATGTGGAGTTGGTGGCATGTGAAACCCGCATGTGGAGCATTCGTTTGTGTGGGATGCTCTACCAGGTTCATTCCTAGATAATGCACTCAAAAGGGCACTAAGTCTAGAGTTGAAAACTGAGTTTCCTTGAGAGCTGCTTGGAAGCCTGATGGTGTGTGAAGTTAGTGAGCCAAATGGAGTTGTTCTCCCACAAGAACCACTTGGCTGATCCTTCTTCATTATGCCCTTCACCAACATGCAGTGTTTCCTTGATTGAATTAGCTCTCACACCAATATTTGCGTCTAGAGCCTTTGCATTGAGGGCTATCTGAAAACGGCTGTGGCGCTGAAGTTGCCTGAGAATGTGGAGTTGGTGGCATGTGAAACCCGCATGTGGAGCATTCGTTTGTGTGGGATGCTAACCAAGCTTCATTTCAGTCCTAGGCACTCAAAAGGCACTAAGCATAGAGTGTGAAAACTGAGTTTCCTTGAGAGCTGCTTGGAAGCCTGATGGTGTGTGAAGTTAGTGAGCCAAATGGAGTTGTTCTCCCACAAGAACCACTCAGCTGATCCTTCTTCAATATGCCCTTCACCAACATGCAGTGTTTCCTTGATTGAATTAGCTCTCACACCAGTATTTGCGTCTAGACCCTTTGCATTGAGGGCTATGTGAAAACGGCTGTGGCGCTGAAGTTGCCTGAGAATGTGGAGTTGGTGGCATGTGAAACCCGCATGTGGAGCATTCGTTTGTGTGGGATGCTCTACCAGGTTCATTCCTAGATAATGCACTCAAAGGGCACTAAGCCTAGAGTGTCAAAACTGAGTTTCTTTGAGAGCTGCTTGGAAGCCTGATGGTGTGTGAAGTTAGTGAGCCAAATGGAGTTGTTCTCCCACAAGAACCACTCGGCTGATCCTTCTTCAATATGCCCTTCACCAACATGCAGTGTTTCCTTGATTGAATTAGCTCTCACACCAATATTTGCGTCTAGAGCCTTTGCATTGAGGGCTATCTGAAAACGGCTGTGGCTCTGAAGTTGCCTGTGAATGTGGAGTTGGTGGCATGTGAAACCCGCATGTGGAGCATTCGTTTGTGTGGGATGCTCTACCAGGTTCATTCCTAGATAATGCACTCAAAGGGCACTAAGCCTAGAGTTGAAAACTGAGTTTCCTTGAGAGCTGCTTGGAAGTGTGATGGTGTGTGAAGTTAGTGAGCCAAATGGAGTTGTTCTCCCACAAGAACCACTCGGCTGATCCTTCTTCAATATGCCCTTCACCAACATGCAGTGTTTCCTTGATTGAATTAGCTCTCACACCAATATTTGCGTCTAGAGCCTTTGCATTGAGGGCTATGTGAAAACGGCTGTGGCGCTGAAGTTGCCTGAGAATGTGGAGTTGGTGGCATGTGAAACCCGCATGTGGAGCATTCGTTTGTGTGGGATGCTCTACCAGGTTCATTCCTAGATAATGCACTCAAAGGGCACTAAGCATAGAGTGTGAAAACTGAGTTTCTTTGAGAGCTGCTTGGAAGCCTGATGGTGTGTGAAGTTAGTGAGCCAAATGGAGTTGTTCTCCCACAAGAACCACTCGGCTGATCCTTCTTCAATATGCCCTTCACCAACATGCAGTGTTTCCTTGATTGAATTAGCTCTCACACAAATATTTGCGTCTAGAGCCTTTGCATTGAGGGCTATGTGAAAACGGCTGTGGCGCTGAAGTTGCCTGAGAATGTGGAGTTGGTGGCATGTGAAACCCGCATGTGGAGCATTCGTTTGTGTGGGATGCTCTACCAGGTTCATTCCTAGATAATGCACTCAAAGGGCACTAAGCCTAGAGTGTGAAAACTGAGTTTCCTTGAGAGCTGCTTGGAAGCCTGATGGTGTGTGAAGTTAGTGAGCCAAATGGAGTTGTTCTCCCACAAGAACCACTCGGCTGATCCTTCTTCAATATGCCCTTCACCAACATGCAGTGTTTCCTTGATTGAATTAGCTCTCACACCAATATTTGCGTCTAGAGCCTTTGCATTCAGGGCTATCTGAAAACGGCTGTGGCGCTGAAGTTGCCTGAGAATGTGGAGTTGGTGGCATGTGAAACCCGCATGTGGAGCATTTGTTTGTGTGGGATGCTCTACCAGGTTCATTCCTAGATAATGCACTCAAAGGGCACTAAGCATAGAGTGTGAAAACTGAGTTTCCAGAGGTTGCTCTGGTCAGCCCAGAGAGTCCTATAGACTGTCATGCCTCCTGCATAGACTCCGCCGGCCCTTCTAAACCGTCCAATGGGGTCAGAGTGTCAGGGCATTGGTCCACGTATGCCTTACACATTCTAGCCCCGAGTATGGTTCTTGAATGCCAGTCAGTGTCACAGTAATGCCTTCTGTGACCCCTCTGCTGATCCCTCATCCTATCAGGTAATGGGGCATCCTGCTGGAAAAGCCCGGAATTTTGCCTTTTAAGTGAGCTGATGTTGGCGATCGGCACTATAAAGTGACTACAGGTTCTTCAGAGGAAGATTAAATGCCTTTGAAAAGCTTAAGGACTAATACATATTCTCAGAGTACTGTGGGTTCAGCACGGAGCGTCTCATGCAGCATATCAGAGAAACCAAATTCCAGAACTTCCTGGCCGGGCGGCCAGCAGGCGAAGCCTGGCGCCAAATGGCGCACTGGCCGCCCGAGAGCCTCGCACCCCATGTACCTGGTTGGAGAGCGTGGTGGAGGCCTTGGCTGCGTGGAGCCTACCACTAAGGGGCACAGGAACTGGAGGGAGGCTGAGTTCTGGTCGGGTCACAGTTGTAATCCCTTGGCACAAATATCAATTCGGCATTGACGCACCATGCCGGATTAGACCACAGCACATTTTGGTGCTCTGGAGGACCAGGATAGACGTTGGACGGGCTCGGCTAGGCCTCAACCCCATCTGAGCCATATATGAGATATGCGTGGGTATGGACGAGCCGTGGCTGGGCTGAAACTCTCAACAGCAGGAACCAGAATGGATTGAAGAGCGGAGCTGGCCGAAGGACCTGCTGGAATGCGTGAAGCCCGACACCATGAAGGAGTCGGAGGGAGGAACCTGAACAGATCCTCTGACAGGACACTGACTCTACAAATAAACGCAAGAAGCATGGAGGTAAATAACCCAGAAGAGGCTTTGGAATGTGACCCACTGGAATACACTTGGCTCGGGTTGGGGCAGACCAGGCTAAGTCAGTTCACGTCATCCACTGGCAAGCCCAAGTGCTGAAACTGTGTGGGGGCCTGGATGTGTTTGGTTGCGAAAAAAAAAAAACAGTACAAAACACAAAATGCCAAGGTGAAATGGCCTGTGCTAGCAGGGAATGTAACACCCGACCAGCACTCCTCCCACTGGTTTAGGTGAGGGACAAGAGTGTGATGGGCAGAGCCGGGGAGAGATGCGATACTCATTGGTTCCAATAGAGGTCGGGGCTCAGAAGAGAACCAACCCAGGGGTTAAAACCATCAGCTGATCGGAGTGATGGACGGTGGCGGGCACTGTGCTTACTAGTAGTACATGTAGGAGCCTGGACTGGGAATGCCTCAAAGTTTTTTTTAGGGGGATTCCCCTGAACAAAATGGAGGAATCAAAGCATTAATCAAAAAAGATGGAAAATGGAGTAGATGAATCAACCACCTCAGCTTTATGCTTGCAGCGGAAAACTGGACAAGGGGAAACCCTAAGACGGACTATGTCAATCAGTGGACTCTGCACCAGCCTCATCATATCTGGACTGTTGCTGATGATATGTTGGAGCTTCTAATTGATCGAGGTGACGCTCTGCTGGCTCTGTCTACAAACCTGAGAGGGCCTCCCTAAGAGACGGTTGAACTTGAACTGGACAAGTGGGATGCTGGACTCTGTATAGTGTAAACTTTTAATTAGGGAATCTCAACGGAACTTGAGCTGTGGTTATGCATCAAGGTGGAGGAATTCATGATGGGGGAAGGGTTTGGGGTGAAGGGGGGGGGGGGAATCCCAGTACCTATGAAATTGTGTCATGTAATGCAATGTAATTAATGAATAAATGAATATTAAAAAAAAAAAAAAAAGAAAACTGAGTTTCCTTGAGAGCTGCTTGGAAGCCTGATGGTGTGTGAAGTTAGTGAGCCAAATGGAGTTGTTCTCCCACAAGAACCACTCGGCTGATCCTTCTTCAATATGCCCTTCACCAACATGCAGTGTTTCCTTGATTGAATTAGCTCTCACACCAATATTTGTGTCTAGAGCCTTTGCATTGAGGGCTATCTGAAAACGGCTGTGGCGCTGAAGTTGCCTGTGAATGTGGAGTTGGTGGCATGTGAAACCCGCATGTGGAGCATTCGTTTGTGTGGGATGCTCTACCAGGTTCATTCCTAGATAATGCACTCAAAGGGCACTAAGCATAGAGTGTGAAAACTGAGTTTCCTTGAGAGCTGCTTGGAAGCCTGATGGTGTGTGAAGTTAGTGAGCCAAATGGAGTTGTTCTCCCACAAGAACCACTCGGCTGATCCTTCTTTAATATGCCCTTCACCAACATGCAGTGTTTCCTTGATTGAATTAGCTCTCACACCAATATTTGCGTCTAGAGCCTTTGCATTGAGGGCTATCTGAAAACGGCTGTGGCGCTGAAGTTGCCTGTGAATGTGGAGTTGGTGGCATGTGAAACCCGCATGTGGAGCATTCGTTTGTGTGGGATGCTAACCAAGCTTCAGTTAAGTCCTAGGTACTCAAAAGGCACTAAGCATAGAGTGTGAAAACTGAGTTTCCTTGAGAGCTGCTTGGAAGCCTGATGGTGTGTGAAGTTAGTGAGCCAAATGGAGTTGTTCTCCCACAAGAACCACTCGGCTGATCCTTCTTCAATATGCCCTTCACCAACATGCAGTGTTTCCTTGATTGAATTAGCTCTCACACCAATATTTGCGTCTAGACCCTTTGCATTGAGGGCTATGTGAAAACGGCTGTGGCGCTGAAGTTGCCTGAGAATGTGGAGTTGGTGGCATGTGAAACCCGCATGTGGAGCATTCGTTTGTGTGGGATGCTCTACCAGGTTCATTCCTAGATAATGCACTCAAAGGGCACTAAGCCTAGAGTGTGAAAACTGAGTTTCTTTGAGAGCTGCTTGGAAGCCTGATGGTGTGTGAAGTTAGTGAGCCAAATGGAGTTGTTCTCCCACAAGAACCACTCGGCTGATCCTTCTTCAATATGCCCTTCACCAACATGCAGTGTTTCCTTGATTGAATTAGCTCTCACACCAATATTTGCGTCTAGAGCCTTTGCATTGAGGGCTATCTGAAAACGGCTGTGGCGCTGAAGTTGCCTGAGAATGTGGAGTTGGTGGCATGTGAAACCCGCATGTGGAGCATTTTCGTTTGTGTGGGATGCTCTACCAGGTTCATTCCTAGATAATGCACTCAAAGGGCACTAAGCCTAGAGTGTGAAAACTGAGTTTCCTTGAGAGCTGCTTGGAAGCCTGATGGTGTGTGAAGTTAGTGAGCCAAATGGAGTTGTTCTCCCACAAGAACCACTCGGCTGATCCTTCTTCAATATGCCCTTCACCAACATGCAGTGTTTCCTTGATTGAATTAGCTCTCACACCAATATTTGCGTCTAGAGCCTTTGCATTGAGGGCTATGTGAAAATGGCTGTGGCGCTGAAGTTGCCTGAGAATGTGGAGTTGGTGGCATGTGAAACCCGCATGTGGAGCATTCGTTTGTGTGGGATGCTCTACCAGGTTCATTCCTAGATAATGCACTCAAAGGGCACTAAGCCTAGAGTGTGAAAACTGAGTTTCCTTGAGAGCTGCTTGGAAGCCTG
>NW_026699595.1:0-42912 GCF_030435755.1 Ochotona princeps
GGTGTGTGAAGTTAGTGAGCCAAATGGAGTTGTTCTCCCACAAGAACCACTCGGCTGATCCTTCTTCAATATGCCCTTCACCAACATGCAGTGTTTCCTTGATTGAATTAGCTCTCACACCAATATTTGCGTCTAGAGCCTTTGCATTGAGGGCTATCTGAAAACGGCTGTGTGCGCTGAAGTTGCCTGTGAATGTGGAAGTTGGTGGCATGTGAAACCCGCATGTGGAGCATTCAGTTGTGTGGGATGCTCTACCAGGTTCATTCCTAGATAATTGCACTCAAAGGGCACTAAGCATAGAGTGTGAAAACTGAGTTTCCTTGAGAGCTGCTTGGAAGCCTGATGGTGTGTGAAGTTAGTGAGCCAAATGGGAGTTGTTCTCCCACAAGAACCACTCGGCTGATCCTTCTTCAATATGCCCTTCACCAACATGCAGTGTTTCCTTGATTGAATTAGCTCTCACACCAATATTTGCGTCTAGGGCTTTTGCATTGAGGGCTCTCTGAAAATGGCTGTGGCGCTGAAGTTGCCTGAGAATGTGGAGTTGGTGGCATGTGAAACCCGCATGTGGAGCATTCGTTTGTGTCGGATGCTCACCAAGCTTTATTTCAGTCCTAGGTACTCAAAAGGCACTAAGCATAGAGTGTGAAAACTGAGTTTCCTTGAGAGCTGCTTGGAAGCCTGATGGTGTGTGAAGTTAGTGAGCCAAATGGAGTTGTTCTCCCACAAGAACCACTCGGCTGATCCTTCTTCAATATGCCCTTCACCAACATGCAGTGTTTCCTTGATTGAATTAGCTCTCACACCAATATTTGCGTCTAGAGCCTTTGCATTGAGGGCTATCTGAAAACGGCTGTGGCGCTGAAGTTGCCTGTCAAGGTGGAGTTGTTGGCATGTGAAATCCGCATGTGGAGCATTCGTTTGTGTGGGATGCTCTACCAGGTTCATTCCTAGATAATGCACTCAAAGGGCACTAAGCATAGAGTGTGAAAACTGAGTTTACTTGAGAGCTGCTTGGAAGCCTGGATGGTGTGTGTGATGTTACTGAGCCAAATGGAGTTGTTCTCCCACAAGAACCACTCGGCTGATCCTTCTTCAATATGCCCTTCACCAACATGCAGTGTTTCCTTGATTGAATTAGCTCTCACACCAATATTTGCGTCTAGAGCCTTTGCATTGAGGGCTATCTGAAAACGGCTGTGGCGCTGAAGTTGCCTGTGAATGTGGAGTTGGTGGCATGTGAAACCCGCATGTGGAGCATTCGCTTGTGTGGGATGCTCTACCAGGTTCATTCCTAGATAATGCACTCAAAGGGCACTAAGCATAGAGTGTGAAAACTGAGTTTCCTTGAGAGCTGCTTGGAAGCCTGATGGTGTGTGAAGTTAGTGAGCCAAATGGAGTTGTTCTCCCACAAGAACCACTCGGCTGATCCTTCTTCAATATGCCCTTCACCAACATGCAGTGATTCCTTGATTGAATTAGCTCTCACACCAATATTTGCGTCTAGAAGCCTTTGCATTGAGGGCTATCTGAAAACGGCTGTGGCGCTTGAAGTTGCTGTGAATGTGGAGTTGGTGGCATGTGAAACCCGCGTGTGCAGCATTCGTTTGTGTGGGATGCTCTACCAGGTTCATTCCTAGATAATGCACTCAAAGGGCACTAAACATAGTGTGAAAACTGAGTTTCCTTGAGAGCTGCTTGGAAGCCTGATGGTGTGTGAAGTTAGTGAGCCAAATGGAGTTGTTCTCCCACAAGAACCACTCGGCTGATCCCTTCTTCAATATGGCCCTTCACCAACATGCAGTGTTTCCTTGATTGAATTAGCTCTCACACCAATATTTGCGTCTAGAGCCTTTGCATTGAGGGCTATCTGAAAACGGCTGTGGCGCTGAAGTTGCCTGTGAATGTGGAGTTGGTGGCATGTGAAACCTGCATGCGGAGCATTCGTTTGTGTGGGATGCTCTACCAGGTTCATTCCTAGATAATGCACTCAAAGGGCACTAAGCAAAGAGTGTGAAAACTGAGTTTCCTTGAGAGCTGCTTGGAAGCCTGATGGTAATGTGAAGTTAGTGAGCCAAATGGAGTTGTTCTCCCACAAGTGAACCACTCGGCTGATCCTTCTTCAATATGCCCTTCACCAACATGCAGTGTTTCCTTGATTGAATTAGCTCTCACACCAATATTTGCGTCCTAGAGCCTTTGCATTGAGGGCTATCTGAAAACGGCTGTGGCGCTGAAGTTGCCTGTGAATGTGGAGTTGGTGGCATGTGAAACCCGCATGTGGAGCATTCGTTTGTGTGGGATGCTCTACCAGGTTCATTCCTAGATAATGCACTCAAAGGGCACTAAGCATAGAGTGTGAAAACTGAGTTTCCTTGAGAGCTGCTTGGAAGCCTGATGGTGTGTGAAGTTAGTGAGCCAAATGGAGTTGTTCTCCCACAAGAACCACTCGGCTGATCCTTCTTCAATATGCCCTTCACCAACATGCAGTGTTTCCTTGATTGAATTAGCTCTCACACCAATATTTGCATCTAGAGCCTTTGCATTGAGTGCTATCTGAAAACGGCTGTGGCGCTGAAGTTGCCCTGTGAATGTGGAGTTGGTGGCATGTGAAAACCTGCATGTGGAGAATTCGTTTGTGTGGGATGCTCTACCAGGTTCATTCCTAGATGATGCACTCAAAGGGCACTAAGCATAGAGTGTGAAAACTGAGTTTCCTTGAGAGCTGCTTGGAAGCCTGATGGTGTGTGAAGTTAGTGAGCCAAATGGAGTTGTTCTCCCACAAGAACCACTCGGCTGATCCTTCTTCAATATGCCCTTCACCAACATGCAGTGTTTCCTTGATTGAATTAGCTCTCACACCAATATTTGACTCTAGAGCCTTTGCATTGAGGGCTATCTGAAAACGGCTGTGGCGCTGAAGTTGCCTGTGAATGTGGAGTTGGTGGCATGTGAAACCCGCATGTGGAGCATTCGTTTGTGTGGGATGCTCTACCAGGTTCATTCCTAGATAATGCACTCAAAGTGCACTAAGCATAGAGTGTGAAAACTGAGTTTCCTTGAGAGCTGCTTGGAAGCCTGATGGTGTGTGAAGTTAGTGAGCCAAATGGAGTTGTTCTCCCACAAGAACCACTCGGCTGATCCTTCTTCAATATGCCCTTCACCAACATGCAGTGTTTCCTTGATTGAATTAGCTCTCACACCAATATTTGCGTCTAGAGCCTTTGCATTGAGTGCTATCTGAAAACGGCTGTGGCGCTGAAGTTGCCTGTGAATGTGGAGTTGGTGGCATGTGAAACCCGCATGTGCAGCATTCGTTTGTGTGGGATGCTCTACCAGGTTCATTCCTAGATAATGCACTCAAAGGGGCACTAAACATAGAGTGTGAAAACTGAGTTTCCTTGAGAGCTGCTTGGAAGCCTGATGGTGTGTGAAGTTAGTGAGCCAAATGGAGTTGTTCTCCCACAAGAACCACTCGGCTGATCCTTCTTCAATATGCCCTTCACCAACATGCAGTGTTTCCTTGATTGAATTAGCTCTCACACCAATATTTGCGTCTAGAGCCTTTGCATTGAGGGCTATCTGAAAACGGCTGTGGCGCTGAAGTTGCCTGTGAATGTGGGAGTTGGTGGCATGTGAAACCTGCATGTGGAGCATTCGTTTGTGTGGGATGCTCTACCAGGGTTCATTCCTAGATAATGCACTCAAAGGGGCACTAAGCATAGAGTGTGAAAACTGAGTTTCCTTGAGAGCTGCTTGGAAGCCTGATGGTGTGTGAAGTTAGTGAGCCAAATGGAGTTGTTCTCCCACAAGAACCACTCGGCTGATCCTTCTTCAATATGCCCTTCACCAACATGCAGTGTTTCCTTGATTGAATTAGCTCTCACACCAATATTTGCGTCTAGAGCCTTTGCATTGAGTGCTATCTGAAAACGGCTGTGGCGCTGAAGTTGCCTGTGAATGTGGAGTTGGTGGCATGTGAAACCCGCATGTGCAGCATTCGTTTTGTGTGGGATGTTCTACCAGGTTCATTCCTAGATAATGCACTCAAAGGGCAATAAGCATAGAGTGTGAAAACTGAGTTTCCTTGAGAGCTGCTTGGAAGCCTGATGGTGTGTGAAGTTAGTGAGCCAAATGGAGTTGTTCTCCCACAAGAACCACTCGGCTGATCCTTCTTCAATATGCCCTTCACCAACATGCAGTGTTTCCTTGATTGAATTAGCTCTCACACCAATATTTGCGTCTAGAGCCTTTGCATTGAGTGCTATCTGAAAACGGCTGTGGCGCTGAAGTTGCCTGTGAATGTGGAGTTGGTGGCATGTGAAACCCGCATGTGCAGCATTCGTTTGTGTGGGATGCTCTACCAGGTTCATTCCTAGATAATGCACTCAAAGGGCACTAAACATAGTGTGAAAACTGAGTTTCCTTGAGAGCTGCTTGGAAGCCTGATGGTGTGTGAAGTTAGTGAGCCAAATGGAGTTGTTCTCCCACAAGAACCACTCGGCTGATCCTTCTTCAATATGCCCTTCACCAACATGCAGTGTGTTCCTTGATTGAATTAGCTCTCACACCAATATTTGCGTCTAGAGCCCTTTGCATTGAGTGCTATCTGAAAACGGCTGTGGCGCTGAAGTTGCCTGTGAATGTGGAGTTGGGTGGCATGTGAAACCCGCATGTGCAGCATTCGTTTCTGTGGGATGCTCTACCAGGTTCATTCCTAGATAATGCACTCAAAGGGCACTAAACATAGTGTGAAAACTGAGTTTCCTTGAGAGCTGCTTGGAAGCCTGATGGTGTGTGTGAAGTTAGTGAGCCAAATGGAGTTGTTCTCCCACAAGAACCACTCGGCTGATCCTTCTTCAATATGCCCTTCACCAACATGCAGTGTTTCCTTGATTGAATTAGCTCTCAAACCAATATTTGCGTCTAGAGCCTTTGCATTGAGGGCTATCTGAAAACGGCTGTGGCGCTGAAGTTGCCTGTGAATGTGGAGTTGTTGGCATGTGAAATCCGCATGTGGAGCATTCGTTTGTGTGGGATGCTCTACCAGGTTCATTCCTAGATAATGCACTCAAAGGGCACTAAGCATAGAGTGTGAAAACTGAGTTTCCTTGAGAGCTGCTTGGAAGCCTGATGGTGTGTGAAGTTAGTGAGCCAAATGGAGTTGTTCTCCCACAAGAACCACTCGGCTGATCCTTCTTCAATATGCCCTTCACCAACATGCAGTGATTCCTTGATTGAATTAGCTCTCACACCAATATTTGCGTCTAGAGCCTTTGCATTGAGGGCTATCTGAAAACGGCTGTGGCGCTGAAGTTGCCTGTCAATGTGGAGTTGGTGGCATGTGAAACCCGCATGTGTGAGCATTCGTTTGTGTGGGATGCTCTACCAGGTTCATTCCTAGATAATGCACTCAAAGGGCACTAAGCATAGATTGTGAAAACTGAGTTTCCTTGAGAGCTGCTTGGAAGCCTGATGGTGTGTGAAGTTAGTGAGCCAAATGGAGTTGTTCTCCCACAAGAACCACTCGGCTGATCCTTCTTCAATATGCCCTTCACCAACATGCAGTGTTTCCTTGATTGAATTAGCTCTCACACCAATATTTGCGTCTAGAGCCTTTGCATTGAGTGCTATCTGAAAACGGCTGTGGCGCTGAAGTTGCCTGTGAATGTGGAGTTGGTGGCATGTGAAACCCGCATGTGCAGGCATTCGTTTGTGTGGGATGCTCTACCAGGTTCATTCCTAGATAATTGCACTCAAAGGGCACTAAACATAGTGTGAAAACTGAGTTTCCTTGAGAGCTGCTTGGAAGCCCTGATGGTGTGTGAAGTTAGTGAGCCAAATGGAGTTGTTCTCCACAAGAACCACTCGGCTGATCCTTCTTCAATATGCCCTTCACCAACATGCAGTGTTTCCTTGATTGAATTAGCTCTCACACCAATATTTGCGTCTAGAGCCTTTGCATTGAGTGCTATCTGAAAACGGCTGTGGCGCTGAAGTTGCCTGTGAATGTGGAGTTGGTGCGATGTGAAACCCGCATGTGCAGCATTCGTTTCTGTGGGATGCTCTACCAGGTTCATTCCTAGATAATGCACCTCAAAGGGCACTAAACATAGTGTGAAAACTGAGTTTCCTTGAGAGCTGCTTGGAAGCCTGATGGTGTGTGAAGTTAGTGAGCCAAATGGAGTTGTTCTCCCACAAGAACCACTCGGCTGATCCTTCTTCAATATGCCCTTCACCAACATGCAGTGTTTCCTTGATTGAATTAGCTCTCAAACCAATATTTGCGTCTAGAGCCTTTGCATTGAGGGCTATCTGAAAACGGCTGTGGCGCTGAAGTTGCCTGTGAATGTGGAGTTGTTGGCATGTGAAATCCGCATGTGGAGCATTCGTTTGTGTGGGATGCTCTACCAGGGTTCATTCCTAGATAATGCACTCAATGGGCACTAAGCATAGAGTGTGAAAACTGAGTTTCCTTGAGAGCTGCTTGGAAGCCTGATGGTGTGTGAAGTTAGTGAGCCAAATGGACGTTGTTCTCCCACAAGAACCACTCGGCTGATCCTTCTTCAATATGCCCTTCACCAACATGCAGTGATTCCTTGATTGAATTAGCTCTCACACCAATATTTGCGGTCTAGAGCCTTCTTGCATTGAGGGCTATCTGAAAACGGCTGTGGCGCTGAAGTTTGCCTTGTCAATGTGGAGTTGGTGGCATGTGAAACCCGCATGTGGAGCATTCGTTTGTGTGGGATGCTCTACCAGGTTCATTCCTAGATAATGCACTCAAAGGGCACTAAGCATAGATTGTGAAAACTGAGTTTCCTTGAGAGCTGCTTGGAAGCCTGATGGTGTGTGAAGTTTAGTGAGCCAAATGGAGTTGTTCTCCCACAAGAACCACTCGGCTGATCCTTCTTCAATATGCCCTTCACCAACATGCAGTGTTTCCTTGATTGAATTAGCTCTCACACCAATATTTGCGTCTAGAGCCTTTGCATTGAGGGCTATCTGAAAACGGCTGTGGCGCTGAAGTTGCCTGTCAAGATGGAGTTGTTGGCATGTGAAATCCGCATGTGGAGCATTCGTTTGTGTGGGATGCTCTACCAGGTTCATTCCTAGATAATGCACTCAAAGGGCACTAAGCATAGAGTGTGAAAACTGAGTTTCCTTGAGAGCTGCTTGGAAGCCTGATGGTGTGTGAAGTTACTGAGCCAGATGGAGTTGTTCTCCCACAAGAAACCACTCGGCTGATTCTTCTTCAATATGCCCTTCACCAACATGCAGTGTTTCCTTGATTTGAATTAGCTCTCACACCAATATTTGCGTCTAGAGACTTTGCATTGAGGGCTATCTGAAAACGGCTGTGGCGCTGAAGTTGCCTGTGAATGTGGAGTTGGTGGCATGTGAAACCCGCATTGTGGAGCATTCGTTTTGTGTGGGATGCTCTACCAGGTTCATTCCTAGATAATGCACTCAAAGGGCACTAAGCATAGAGTGTGAAAACTGAGTTTCCTTGAGAGCTGCTTGGAAGCCTGATGGTGTGTGAAGTTAGTGAGCCAAATGGAGTTGTTCTCCCACAAGAACCACTCGGCTGATCCTTCTTCAATATGCCCTTCACCAACATGCAGTGTTTCCTTGATTGAATTAGCTCTCACACCAATATTTGCGTCTAGAGCCTTTGCATTGAGGGCTATCTGAAAACGGCTGTGGCGCTGAAGTTGCCTGTGAATGTGGAGTTGGTGGCATGTGAAACCCGCATGTGGAGCAATCGTTTGTGTGGGATGCTCTACCAGGTTCATTCCTAGATAATGCACTCAAAGGGCACTAAGCATAGAGTGTGAAAACTGAGTTTCCTTGAGAGCTGCTTGGAAGCCTGATGGTGTGTGAACGTTAGTGAGCCCAAATGGAGTTGTTCTCCCACAAGAACCACTCGGCTGATCCTTCTTCAATATGCCCTTCACCAACATGCAGTGATTCCTTGATTGAATTAGCTCTCACACCAATATTTGCGTCTAGAGCCTTTGCATTGAGGGCTATCTGAAAACGGCTGTGGCGCTGAAGTTGCCTGTGAATGTGGAGTTGGTGGCATGTGAAACCCGCGTGTGCAGCATTCGTTTGTGTGGATGCTCTACCAGGTTCATTCCTTAGATAATGCACTCAAAGGGCACTAAACATAGAGTGTGAAAACTGAGTTTCCTTGAGAGCTGCTTGGAAGCCTGATGGTGTGTGAAGTTAGTGAGCCAAATGGAGTTGTTCTCCCACAAGAACCACTCGGCTGATCCTTCTTCAATATGCCCTTCACCAACATGCAGTGTTTCCTTGATTGAATTAGCTCTCACACCAATATTTGCGTCTAGAGCCTTTGCATTGAGGGCTATCTGAAAACGGCTGTGGCGCTGAAGTTGCCTGTCAATGTGGAGTTGGTGGCATGTGAAACCCGCATGTGGAGCATTCGTTTGTGTGGGATGCTCTACCAGGTTCATTCCTAGATAATGCACTCAAAGGGCACTAAGCATAGAGTGTGAAAACTGAGTTTCCTTGAGAGCTGCTTGGAAGCCTGATGGTGTGTGTGAAGTTAGTGAGCCAAATTGGAGTTGTTCTCCCACAAGAACCACTCGGCTGATCGTTCTTCAATATGCCCTTCACCAACATGCAGTGTTTCCTTGATTGAATTAGCTCTCACACCAATATTTGCGTCTAGAGCCTTTGCATTGAGGGCTATCTGAAAACGGCTGTGGCGCTGAAGTTGCCTGTCAAGATGGAGTTGTTGGCATGTGAAATCCGCATGTGGAGCATTCGTTTGTGTGGGATGCTCTACCAGGTTTCATTCCTAGATAATGCACTCAAAGGGCACTAAGCATAGAGTGTGAAAACTGAGTTTACTTGAGAGCTGCTTGGAAGCCTGATGGTGTGTGGAAGTTACTGAGCCAAATGGAGTGTGTTCTCCCACAAGAACCACTCGGCTGATCCTTCTTCAATATGCCCTTCACCAACATGCAGTGTTTCCTTGATTGAATTAGCTCTCACACCAATATTTGCGTCTAGAGCCTTTGCATTGAGGGCTATCTGAAAACGGCTGTGGCGCTGAAGTTGCCTGTGAATGTGGAGTTGGTGGCATGTGAAACCCGCATGTGGAGCATTCGTTTGTGTGGGATGCTCTACCAGGTTCATTCCTAGATAATGCACTCAAAGGGCACTAAGCATAGAGTGTGAAAACTGAGTTTCCTTGAGAGCTGCTTGGAAGCCTGATGGTGTGTGAAGTTAGTGAGCCAAATGGAGTTGTTCTCCCACAAGAACCACTCGGCTGATCCTTCTTCAATATGCCCTTCACCAACATGCAGTGTTTCCTTGATTGAATTAGCTCTCACACCAATATTTGCGTCTAGAGCCTTTGCATTGAGGGCTATCTGAAAACGGCGTGTGGCGCTGAAGTTGCCTGTGAATGTGGAGTTGGTGGCATGTGAAACCCGCATGTGGAGCAATCGTTTGTGTGGGATGCTCTACCAGGTTCATTCTAGATAATGCACTCAAAGGGCACTAAGCATAGAGTGTGAAAACTGAGTTTACTTGAGAGCTGCTTGGAAGCCTGATGGTGTGTGAAGTTACGTGAGCCAAATGGAGTTGTTCTCCCACAAGAACCACTCGGCTGATCCTTCTTCAATATGCCCTTCACCAACATGCAGTGTTTCCTTGATTGAGAATTAGCTCTCACACCAATATTTGCGTCTAGAGACTTTGCATTGAGGGCTATCTGAAAACGGCTGTGGCGCTGAAGTTGCCTGTGAATGTGGAGTTGGTGGCATGTGAAGACCCGCATGTGGAGCATTCGTTTGTGTGGGATGCTCTACCAGGTTCATTCCTAGATAATGCACTCAAAGGGCACTAAGCATAGAGTGTGTGAAAACTGAGTTTCCTTGAGAGCTGCTTGGAAGCCTGATGGTGTGTGAAGTTAGTGAGGCCAAATGGAGTTGTTCTCCCACAAGAACCACTCGGCTTGATCCTTCTTCAATATGCCCTTCACCAACATGCAGTGTTTCCTTGATTGAATTAGCTCTCACACCAATATTTGCGTCTAGAGCCTTTGCATTGAGGGCTATCTGAAAACGGCTGTGGCGCTGAAGTTGCCTGTGAATGTGGAGTTGGTGGCATGTGAAACCCCGCATGTGGAGCAATCGTTTGTGTGGGATGCTGTACCAGGTTCATTCCTAGATAATGCACTCAAAGGGGCACTAAGCATAGAGTGTGAAAACTGAGTTTCCTTGAGAGCTGCTTGGAAGCCTGATGGTGTGTGAAGTTAGTGAGCCAAATGGAGTTGTTCTCCACAAGAACCACTCGGCTGATCCTTCTTCAATATGCCCTTCACCAACATGCAGTGATTCCTTGATTGAATTAGCTCTCACACCAATATTTGCGTCTAGAGCCTTTGCATTGAGGGCTATCTGAAAACGGCTGTGGCGCTTGAAGTTTGCCTGTGAATTGTGAGTTGGTGGCATGTGAAACCCGCGTGTGCAGCATTCGTTTTGTGTGGGATGCTCTACCAGGTTCATTCCTAGATAATGCACTCAAAGGGCACTAAACATAGAGTGTGAAAACTGAGTTTCCTTGAGAGCTGCTTGGAAGCCTGATGGTGTGTGAAGTTAGTGAGCCAAATGGAGTTGTTCTCCCACAAGAACCACTCGGCTGATCCTTCTTCAATATGCCCTTCACCAACATGCAGTGTTTCCTTGATTGAATTAGCTCTCACACCAATATTTGCGTCTAGAGCCTTTGCATTGAGGGCTATCTGAAAACGGCTGTGGCGCTGAAGTTGCCTGTGAATGTGGAGTTGGTGGCATGTGAAACCCGCATGTGGAGCATTCGTTTGTGTGGGATGCTCTACCAGGTTCATTCCTAGATAATGCACTCAAAGGGCACTAAGCATAGAGTGTGAAAACTGAGGTTTCCCTTGAGAGCTGCTTGGAAGCCTGATGGTGTGTGAAGTTAGTGAGCCAAATGGAGTTGTTCTCCCACAAGAACCACTCGGCTGATCCTTCTTCAATATGCCCCTTCACCAACATGCAGTGTTTCCTTGATTGAATTAGCTCTCACACCAATATTTGCGTCTAGAGCCTTTGCATTGAGGGGCTATCTGAAAACGGCTGTGGCGCTGAAGTTGCCTGTGAATGTGGAGTTCGGGTGGCGATGTGAAACCCGCATGTGTAGCATTCGTTTGTGTGGGATGCTCTACCAGGTTCATTCCTAGATAATGCACTCAAAGGGGCACTAAGCATAGAGTGTGAAAAACTGAGTTTCCTTGAGAGCTGCTTGGAAGCCTGATGGTGTGTGAAGTTAGTGAGCCAAATGGAGTTGTTCTCCCACAAGAACCACTCGGCTGATCCTTCTTCAATATGCCCTTCACCAACATGCAGTGTTTCCTTGATTGAATTAGCTCTCACACAATATTTGCGTCTAGAGCCTTTGCATTGAGGGCTATCTGAAAACGGCTGTGGCGCTGAAGTTGCCTGTGAATGTGGAGTTGGTGGCATGTGAAACCCGCATGTGGAGCATTCGTTTGTGTGGGATGCTCTACCAGGTTCATTCCTAGATAATGCACTCAAAGGGCACTAAGCATAGAGGTGTGAAAACTAAGTTTCCTTGAGAGCTGCTTGGAAGCCTGATGGTGTGTGAAGTTAGTGAGCCAAATGGAGGTTGTTCTCCCACAAGAACCACTCGGCTGATCCTTCTTCAATATGCCCTTCACCAACATGCAGTGATTCCTTGATTGAATTAGCTCTCACACCAATATTTGCGTCTAGAGCCTTTGCATTGAGGGCTATCTGAAAACGGCTGTGGCGCTGAAGTTGCCTTGTGAATGTGGAGTTGGTGGCATGTGAAACCCGCGTGTGCAGCATTCGTTTGTGTGGGATGCTCTACCAGGTTCATTCCTAGATAATGCACTCAAAGGGCACTAAACATAGAGTGTGAAAAGTGAGTTTCCTTGAGAGCTGCTTGGAAGCCTGATGGTGTGTGAAGTTAGTGAGCCAAATGGAGTTGTTCTCCCACAAGAACCACTCGGCTGATCCTTCTTCAATATGCCCTTCACCAACATGCAGTGTTTCCTTGATTGAATTAGCTCTCACACCAATATTTGCGTCTAGAGCCTTTGCATTGAGGGCTATCTGAAAACGGCTGTGGCGCTGAAGTTGCCTGTCAATGTGGAGTTGGTGGCATGTGAAACCCGCATGTGGAGCATTCGTTTGTGTGGGATGCTCTACCAGGTTCATTCCTAGATAATGCACTCAAAGGGCACTAAGCATAGAGTGTGAAAACTGAGTTTCCTTGAGAGCTGCTTGGAAGCCTGATGGTGTGTGAAGTTAGTGAGCCAAATGGAGTTGTTCTCCCACAAGAACCACTCGGCTGATCCTTCTTCAATATGCCCTTCACCAACATGCAGTGTTTCCTTGATTGAATTAGCTCTCACACCAATATTTGCGTCTAGAGCCTTTGCATTGAGGGCTATCTGAAAACGGCTGTGGCGCTGAAGTTGCCTGTGAATGTGGAGTTGGTGGCATGTGAAACCCGCATGTGGAGCATTCGTTTGTGTGGGATGTTCTACCAGGTTCATTCCTAGATAATGCACTCAAAGGGCACTAAGCATAGAGTGTGAAAACTGAGTTTCCTTGAGAGCTGCTTGGAAGCCTGATGGTGTGTGAAGTTAGTGAGCCAAATGGAGTTGTTCTCCCACAAGAACCACTCTGCTGATCCTTCTTCAATATGCCCTTCACCAACATGCAGTGTTTCCTTGTTTGAATTAGCTCTCACACCAATATTTGCGTCTAGAGCCTTTGCATTGAGGGCTATCTGAAAACGGCTGTGGCGCTGAAGTTGCCTTTCAAGGTGGAGTTGGTGGCATGTGAAATCCGCATGTGGAGCATTCGTTTGTGTGGGATGCTCTACCAGGTTCATTCCTAGATAATGCACTCAAAGGGCACTAAGCATAGAGTGTGAAAACTGAGTTTCCTTGAGAGCTGCTTGGAAGCCTGATGGTGTGTGAAGTTTGTGAGCCAAATGCAGTTGTTCTCCCACAAGAACCACTCGGCTGATCCTTCTTCAATATGCCCTTCACCAACATGCAGTGTTTCCTTGATTGAATTAGCTCTCACACCAATATTTGCGTCTAGAGCCTTTGCATTGAGGGCTATCTGAAAACGGCTGTGGCGCTGAAGTTGCCTGTGAATGTGGAGTTGGTGGCATGTGAAACCCGCATGTGGAGCATTCGTTTGTGTGGGATGCTCTACCAGGTTCATTCCTAGATAATGCACTCAAAGGGCACTAAGCATAGAGTGTGAAAACTGAGTTTCCTTGAGAGCTGCTTGGAAGCCTGATGGTGTGTGAAGTTAGTGAGCCAAATGGAGTTGTTCTCCCACAAGAACCACTCGGCTGATCCTTCTTCAATATGCCCTTCACCAACATGCAGTGTTTCCTTGATTGAATTAGCTCTCACACCAATATTTGCGTCTAGAGCCTTTGCATTGAGGGCTATCTGAAAACGGCTGTGGCGCTGAAGTTGCCTGTGAATGTGGAGTTGGTGGCATGTGAAACCCGCATGTGGAGCATTCGTTTGTGTGGGATGTTCTACCAGGTTCATTCCTAGATAATGCACTCAAAGGGCACTAAGCATAGAGTGTGAAAACTGAGTTTCCTTGAGAGCTGCTTGGAAGCCTGATGGTGTGTGAAGTTAGTGAGCCAAATGGAGTTGTTCTCCCACAAGAACCACTCGGCTGATCCTTCTTCAATATGCCCTTCACCAACATGCAGTGTTTCCTTGATTGAATTAGCTCTCACACCAATATTTGCGTCTAGAGCCTTTGCATTGAGGGCTATCTGAAAACGGCTGTGGCGCTGAAGTTGCCTGTGAATGTGGAGTTGGTGGCATGTGAAACCCGCATGTGGAGCATTTGTTTGTGTGGGATGCTCTACCAGGTTCATTCCTAGATAATGCACTCAAAGGGCACTAAGCATAAAGTGTGAAAACTAAGTTTCCTTGAGAGCTGCTTGGAAGCCTGATGGTGTGCGAAGTTAGTGAGTCAAATGCAGTTGTTCTCCCACAAGAACCACTCGGCTGATCCTTCTTCAATATGCCCTTCACCAACATGCAGTGTTTCCTTGATTGAATTAGCTCTCACACCAATATTTGCGTCTAGAGCCTTTGCATTGAGGGCTATCTGAAAACGGCTGTGGCACTGAAGTTGCCTGAGAATGTGGAGTTGGTGGCATGTGAAACCCGCATGTGGAGCATTCGTTTGTGTGGGATGCTCTACCAGGTTCATTCCTAGATAATGCACTCAAAGGGCACTAAGCATAGAGTGTGAAAACTGAGTTTCCTTGAGAGCTGCTTGGAAGCCTGATGGTGTGTGAAGTTAGTGAGCCAAATGGAGTTGTTCTCCCACAAGAACCACTCGGCTGATCCTTCTTCAATATGCCCTTCACCAACATGCAGTGTTTCCTTGATTGAATTAGCTCTCACACTAATATTTGCGTCTAGGGCTTTTGCATTGAGGGCTCTCTGAAAATGGCTGTGGCGCTGAAGTTGCCTGAGAATGTGGAGTTGGTGGCATGTGAAACCCGCATGTGGAGCATTCGTTTGTGTCGGATGCTCACCAAGCTTCATTTCAGACCTAGGTACTCAAAAGGCACTAAGCATAGAGTGTGAAAACTGGGTTTCCTTGAGAGCTGCTTGGAAGCCTGATGGTGTGTGAAGTTAGTGAGCCAAATGGAGTTGTTCTCCCACAAGAACCACTCGGCTGATCCTTCTTCAATATGCCCTTCACCAACATGCAGTGTTTCCTTGATTGAATTAGCTCTCAAACCAATATTTGCGTCTAGAGCCTTTGCATTGAGGGCTATCTGAAAACGGCTGTGGCGCTGAAGTTGCCTGTGAATGTGGAGTTGGTGGCATGTGAAACCCGCATGTGCAGCATTCGTTTGTGTGGAATGCTCTACCAGGTTCATTCCTAGATAATGCACTCAAAGGGCACTAAGCATAGAGTGTGAAAACTGAGTTTCCTTGAGAGCTGCTTGGAAGCCTGATGGTGTGTGAAGTTAGTGAGCCAAATGGAGTTGTTCTCCCACAAGAACCACTCGGCTGATCCTTCTTCAATATGCCCTTCACCAACATGCAGTGATTCCTTGATTGAATTAGCTCTCACACCAATATTTGCGTCTAGAGCCTTTGCATTGAGGGCTATCTGAAAACGGCTGTGGCGCTGAAGTTGCCTGTGAATGTGGAGTTGGTGGCATGTGAAACCCGCGTGTGCAGCATTCGTTTGTGTGGGATGCTCTACCAGGTTCATTCCTAGATAATGCACTCAAAGGGCACTAAACATAGAGTGTGAAAACTGAGTTTCCTTGAGAGCTGCTTGGAAGCCTGATGGTGTGTGAAGTTAGTGAGCCAAATGGAGTTGTTCTCCCACAAGAACCACTCGGCTGATCCTTCTTCAATATGCCCTTCACCAACATGCAGTGTTTCCTTGATTGAATTAGCTCTCACACCAATATTTGCGTCTAGAGCCTTTGCATTGAGGGCTATCTGAAAACGGCTGTGGCGCTGAAGTTGCCTGTGAATGTGGAGTTGGTGGCATGTGAAACCCGCATGTGGAGCATTTGTTTGTGTGGGATGCTCTACCAGGTTCATTCCTAGAAAATGCACTCAAAGGGCACTAAGCATAGAGTGTGAAAACTGAGTTTCCTTGAGAGCTGCTTGGAAGCCTGATGGTGTGTGAAGTTTGTGAGCCAAATGCAGTTCTTCTCCCACAAGAACCACTCGGCTGATCCTTCTTCAATATGCCCTTCACCAACATGCAGTGTTTCCTTGATTGAATTAGCTCTCACACCAATATTTGCGTCTAGAGCCTTTGCATTGAGGGCTATCTGAAAACGGCTGTGGCGCTGAAGTTGCCTGTCAATGTGGAGTTGGTGGCATGTGAAACCCGCATGTGGAGCATTCGTTTGTGTGGGATGCTCTACCAGGTTCATTCCTAGATAATGCACTCAAAGGGCACTAAGCATAGAGTGTGAAAACTGAGTTTCCTTGAGAGCTGCTTGGAAGCCTGATGGTGTGTGAAGTTAGTGAGCCAAATGGAGTTGTTCTCCCACAAGAACCACTCGGCTGATCCTTCTTCAATATGCCCTTCACCAACATGCAGTGTTTCCTTGATTGAATTAGCTCTCACACCAATATTTGCGTCTAGAGCCTTTGCATTGAGGGCTATCTGAAAACGGCTGTGGCGCTGAAGTTGCCTGTGAATGTGGAGTTGGTGGCATGTGAAAACCGCATGTGGAACATTCGTTTGTGTGGGATGCTCTACCAGGTTCATTCCTAGATAATGCACTCAAAGGGCACTAAGCATAGAGTGTGAAAACTAAGTTTCCTTGAGAGCTGCTTGGAAGCCTGATGGTGTGCGAAGTTAGTGAGTCAAATGCAGTTGTTCTCCCACAAGAACCACTCGGCTGATCCTTCTTCAATATGCCCTTCACCAACATGCAGTGTTTCCTTGATTGAATTAGCTCTCACACCAATATTTGCGTCTAGAGCCTTTGCATTGAGGGCTATCTGAAAACGGCTGTGGCACTGAAGTTGCCTGAGAATGTGGAGTTGGTGGCATGTGAAACCCGCATGTGGAGCATTCGTTTGTGTGGGATGCTCTACCAGGTTCATTCCTAGATAATGCACTCAAAGGGCACTAAGCATAGAGTGTGAAAACTGAGTTTCCTTGAGAGCTGCTTGGAAGCCTGATGGTGTGTGAAGTTAGTGAGCCAAATGGAGTTGTTCTCCCACAAGAACCACTCGGCTGATCCTTCTTCAATATGCCCTTCACCAACATGCAGTGTTTCCTTGATTGAATTAGCTCTCACACTAATATTTGCGTCTAGGGCTTTTGCATTGAGGGCTCTCTGAAAATGGCTGTGGCGCTGAAGTTGCCTGAGAATGTGGAGTTGGTGGCATGTGAAACCCGCATGTGGAGCATTTGTTTGTGTCGGATGCTCACCAAGCTTCATTTCAGACCTAGGTACTCAAAAGGCACTAAGCATAGAGTGTGAAAACTGAGTTTCCTTGAGAGCGGCTTGGAAGCCTGATGGTGTGTGAAGTTAGTGAGCCAAATGGAGTTGTTCTCCCACAAGAACCACTCGGCTGATCCTTCTTCAATATGCCCTTCACCAACATGCAGTGTTTCCTTGATTGAATTAGCTCTCACACCAATATTTGCGTCTAGAGCCTTTGCATTGAGGGCTATCTGAAAACGGCTGTGGCGCTGAAGTTGCCTGTGAATGTGGAGTTGGTGGCATGTGAAACCCGCATGTGGAGCATTCGTTTGTGTGGGATGCTCTACCAGGTTCATTCCTAGATAATGCACTCAAAGGGCACTAAGCATAGAGTGTGAAAACTGAGTTTCCTTGAGAGCTGCTTGGAAGCCTGATGATGTGTGAAGTTAGTGAGCCAAATGGAGTTGTTCTCCCACAAGAACCACTCGGCTGATCCTTCTTCAATATGCCCTTCACCAACATGCAGTATTTCCTTGATTGAATTAGCTCTCACACCAATATTTGCATCTAGAGCCTTTGCATTGAGGGCTATCTGAAAACGGCTGTGGCGCTGAAGTTGCCTGTCAATGTGGAGTTGGTGGCATGTGAAACCCGCATGTGGAGCATTCGTTTGTGTGGGATGCTCACCAAGCTTCATGTCAGTCCTAGGCACTCAAAGGGCACTAAGCATAGAGTGTGAAAACTGAGTTTCCTTGAGAGCTGCTTGGAAGCCTGATGGTGTGTGAAGTTAGTGAGCCAAATGGAGTTGTTCTCCCACAAGAACCACTTGGCTGATCCTTCTTCAATATGCCCTTCACCAACATGCAGTGTTTCCTTGATTGAATTAGCTCTCACACCAATATTTGCGTCTAGAGCCTTTGCATTGAGGGCTATCTGAAAACGGCTGTGGCGCTGAAGTTGCCTTTCAAGGTGGAGTTGGTGGCATGTGAAATCCGCATGTGGAGCATTCGTTTGTGTGGGATGCTCTACCAGGTTCATTCCTAGATAATGCACTCAAAGGGCACTAAGCATAGAGTGTGAAAACTGAGTTTCCTTGAGAGCTGCATGGAAGCCTGATGGTGTGTGAAGTTTGTGAGCCAAATGCAGTTGTTCTCCCACAAGAACCACTCGGCTGATCCTTCTTCAATATGCCCTTCACCAACATGCAGTGTTTCCTTGATTGAATTAGCTCTCACACCAATATTTGCGTCTAGAGCCTTTGCATTGAGGGCTATCTGAAAACGGCTGTGGCGCTGAAGTTGCCTGTGAATGTGGAGTTGGTGGCATGTGAAACCCGCATGTGGAGCATTCGTTTGTGTGGGATGCTCTACCAGGTTCATTCCTAGATAATGCACTCAAAGGGCACTAAGCATAGAGTGTGAAAACTGAGTTTCCTTGAGAGCTGCTTGGAAGCCTGATGGTGTGTGAAGTTAGTGAGCCAAATGCAGTTCTTCTCCCACAAGAACCACTCGGCTGATCCTTCTTCAATATGCCCTTCACCAACATGCAGTGTTTCCTTGATTGAATTAGCTCTCACACCAATATTTGCGTCTAGAGCCTTTGCATTGAGGGCTATCTGAAAACGGCTGTGGCGCTGAAGTTGCCTGTGAATGTGGAGTTGGTGGCATGTGAAACCCGCATGTGGAGCATTCGTTTGTGTGGGATGTTCTACCAGGTTCATTCCTAGATAATGCACTCAAAGGGCACTAAGCATAGAGTGTGAAAACTGAGTTTCCTTGAGAGCTTCTTGGAAGCCTGATGGTGTGTGAAGTTAGTGAGCCAAATGGAGTTGTTCTCCCACAAGAACCACTCGGCTGATCCTTCTTCAATATGCCCTTCACCAACATGCAGTGTTTCCTTGATTGAATTAGCTCTCACACCAATATTTGCGTCTAGAGCCTTTGCATTGAGGGCTATCTGAAAACGGCTGTGGCGCTGAAGTTGCCTGTGAATGTGGAGTTGGTGGCATGTGAAACCCGCATGTGGAGCATTTGTTTGTGTGGGATGCTCTACCAGGTTCATTCCTAGATAATGCACTCAAAGGGCACTAAGCATAAAGTGTGAAAACTAAGTTTCCTTGAGAGCTGCTTGGAAGCCTGATGGTGTGCGAAGTTAGTGAGTCAAATGCAGTTGTTCTCCCACAAGAACCACTCGGCTGATCCTTCTTCAATATGCCCTTCACCAACATGCAGTGTTTCCTTGATTGAATTAGCTCTCACACCAATATTTGCGTCTAGAGCCTTTGCATTGAGGGCTATCTGAAAACGGCTGTGGCACTGAAGTTGCCTGTGAATGTGGAGTTGGTGGCATGTGAAACCCGCATGTGGAGCATTCGTTTGTGTGGGATGCTCTACCAGGTTCATTCCTAGATAATGCACTCAAAGGGCACTAAGCATAGAGTGTGAAAACTGAGTTTCCTTGAGAGCTGCTTGGAAGCCTGATGGTGTGTGAAGTTAGTGAGCCAAATGGAGTTGTTGTCCCACAAGAACCACTCGGCTGATCCTTCTTCAATATGCCCTTCACCAACATGCAGTGTTTCCTTGATTGAATTAGCTCTCACACTAATATTTGCGTCTAGGGCTTTTGCATTGAGGGCTCTCTGAAAATGGCTGTGGCGCTGAAGTTGCCTGAGAATGTGGAGTTGGTGGCATGTGAAACCCGCATGTGGAGCATTCGTTTGTGTCGGATGCTCACCAAGCTTCATTTCAGACCTAGGTACTCAAAAGGCACTAAGCATAGAGTGTGAAAACTGGGTTTCCTTGAGAGCTGCTTGGAAGCCTGATGGTGTGTGAAGTTAGTGAGCCAAATGGAGTTGTTCTCCCACAAGAACCACTCGGCTGATCCTTCTTCAATATGCCCTTCACCAACATGCAGTGTTTCCTTGATTGAATTAGCTCTCAAACCAATATTTGCGTCTAGAGCCTTTGCATTGAGGGCTATCTGAAAACGGCTGTGGCGCTGAAGTTGCCTGTGAATGTGGAGTTGGTGGCATGTGAAACCCGCATGTGCAGCATTCGTTTGTGTGGAATGCTCTACCAGGTTCATTCCTAGATAATGCACTGAAAGGGCACTAAACATAGAGTGTGAAAACTGAGTTTCCTTGAGAGCTGCTTGGAAGCCTGATGGTGTGTGAAGTTAGTGAGCCAAATGGAGTTGTTCTCCCACAAGAACCACTCGGCTGATCCTTCTTCAATATGCCCTTCACCAACATGCAGTGTTTCCTTGATTGAATTAGCTCTCACACCAATATTTGCGTCTAGAGCCTTTGCATTGAGGGCTATCTGAAAACGGCTGTGGCGCTGAAGTTGCCTGAGAATGTGGAGTTGGTGGCATGTGAAACCCGTATGTGGAGCATTCGTTTGTGTGGGATGCTCTACCAGGTTCATTCCTAGATAATGCACTCAAAGGGCACTAAGCATAGAGTGTGAAAACTGAGTTTCCTTGAGAGCTGCTTGGAAGCCTGATGGTGTGTGAAGTTAGTGAGCCAAATGGAGTTGTTCTCCCACAAGAACCACTCGGCTGATCCTTCTTCAATATGCCCTTCACCAACATGCAGTGATTCCTTGATTGAATTAGCTCTCACACCAATATTTGCGTCTAGAGCCTTTGCATTGAGGGCTATCTGAAAACGGCTGTGGCGCTGAAGTTGCCTGTCAAGGTGGAGTTGTTGGCATGTGAAATCCGCATGTGGAGCATTCGTTTGTGTGGGATGCTCTACCAGGTTCATTCCTAGAAAATGCACTCAAAGGGCACTAAGCATAGAGTGTGAAAACTGAGTTTCCTTGAGAGCTGCTTGGAAGCCTGATGGTGTGTGAAGTTTGTGAGCCAAATGCAGTTCTTCTCCCACAAGAACCACTCGGCTGATCCTTCTTCAATATGCCCTTCACCAACATGCAGTGTTTCCTTGATTGAATTAGCTCTCACACCAATATTTGCGTCTAGAGCCTTTGCATTGAGGGCTATCTGAAAACGGCTGTGGCGCTGAAGTTGCCTGTGAATGTGGAGTTGGTGGCATGTGAAACCCGCATGTGGAGCATTCGTTTGTGTGGGATGCTCTACCAGGTTCATTCCTAGATAATGCACTCAAAGGGCACTAAGCATAGAGTGTGAAAACTGAGTTTCCTTGAGAGCTGCTTGGAAGCCTGATGGTGTGTGAAGTTAGTGAGCCAAATGGAGTTGTTCTCCCACAAGAACCACTCGGCTGATCCTTCTTCAATATGCCCTTCACCAACATGCAGTGTTTCCTTGATTGAATTAGCTCTCACACCAATATTTGCGTCTAGAGCCTTTGCATTGAGGGCTATCTGAAAACGGCTGTGGCGCTGAAGTTGCCTGTGAATGTGGAGTTGGTGGCATGTGAAACCCGCATGTGGAGCATTTGTTTGTGTGGGATGCTCTACCAGGTTCATTCCTAGAAAATGCACTCAAAGGGCACTAAGCATAGAGTGTGAAAACTGAGTTTCCTTGAGAGCTGCTTGGAAGCCTGATGGTGTGTGAAGTTTGTGAGCCAAATGCAGTTCTTCTCCCACAAGAACCACTCGGCTGATCCTTCTTCAATATGCCCTTCACCAACATGCAGTGTTTCCTTGATTGAATTAGCTCTCACACCAATATTTGCGTCTAGAGCCTTTGCATTGAGGGCTATCTGAAAACGGCTGTGGCGCTGAAGTTGCCTGTGAATGTGGAGTTGGTGGCATGTGAAACCCGCATGTGGAGCATTCGTTTGTGTGGGATGCTCTACCAGGTTCATTCCTAGATAATGCACTCAAAGGGCACTAAGCATAGAGTGTGAAAACTGAGTTTCCTTGAGAGCTGCTTGGAAGCCTGATGGTGTGTGAAGTTAGTGAGCCAAATGGAGTTGTTCTCCCACAAGAACCACTCGGCTGATCCTTCTTCAATATGCCCTTCACCAACATGCAGTGTTTCCTTGATTGAATTAGCTCTCACACCAATATTTGCGTCTAGAGCCTTTGCATTGAGGGCTATCTGAAAACGGCTGTGGCGCTGAAGTTGCCTGTGAATGTGGAGTTGGTGGCATGTGAAACCCGCATGTGGAGCATTTGTTTGTGTGGGATGCTCTACCAGGTTCATTCCTAGATAATGCACTCAAAGGGCACTAAGCATAGAGTGTGAAAACTAAGTTTCCTTGAGAGCTGCTTGGAAGCCTGATGGTGTGCGAAGTTAGTGAGTCAAATGCAGTTGTTCTCCCACAAGAACCACTCGGCTGATCCTTCTTCAATATGCCCTTCACCAACATGCAGTGTTTCCTTGATTGAATTAGCTCTCACACCAATATTTGCGTCTAGAGCCTTTGCTTTGAGGGCTATCTGAAAACGGCTGTGGCACTGAAGTTGCCTGAGAATGTGGAGTTGGTGGCATGTGAAACCCGCATGTGGAGCATTCGTTTGTGTGGGATGCTCTACCAGGTTCATTCCTAGATAATGCACTCAAAGGGCACTAAGCATAGAGTGTGAAAACTGAGTTTCCTTGAGAGCTGCTTGGAAGCCTGATGGTGTGTGAAGTTAGTGAGCCAAATGGAGTTGTTCTCCCACAAGAACCACTCGGCTGATCCTTCTTCAATATGCCCTTCACCAACATGCAGTGTTTCCTTGATTGAATTAGCTCCCACACTAATACTTGCGTCTAGGGCTTTTGCATTGAGGGCTCTCTGAAAATGGCTGTGGCGCTGAAGTTGCCTGAGAATGTGGAGTTGGTGGCATGTGAAACCCGCATGTGGAGCATTCGTTGGTGTCGGATGCTCACCAAGCTTCATTTCAGACCTAGGTACTCAAAAGGCACTAAGCATAGAGTGTGAAAACTGAGTTTCCTTGAGAGCGGCTTGGAAGCCTGATGGTGTGTGAAGTTAGTGAGCCAAATGGAGTTGTTCTCCCACAAGAACCACTCGGCTGATCCTTCTTCAATATGCCCTTCACCAACATGCAGTGTTTCCTTGATTGAATTAGCTCTCACACCAATATTTGCGTCTAGAGCCTTTGCATTGAGGGCTATCTGAAAACGGCTGTGGCGCTGAAGTTGCCTGTGAATGTGGAGTTGGTGGCATGTGAAACCCGCATGTGGAGCATTCGTTTGTGTGGGATGTTCTACCAGGTTCATTCCTAGATAATGCACTCAAAGGGCACTAAGCATAGAGTGTGAAAACTGAGTTTCCTTGAGAGCTGCTTGGAAGCCTGATGGTGTGTGAAGTTAGTGAGCCAACTGGAGTTGTTCTCCCACAAGAACCACTCGGCTGATCCTTCTTCAATATGCCCTTCACCAACATGCAGTGTTTCCTTGATTGAATTAGCTCTCACACCAATATTTGCGTCTAGAGCCTTTGCATTGAGGGCTATCTGAAAACGGCTGTGGCGCTGAAGTTGCCTGTGAATGTGGAGTTGGTGGCATGTGAAACCCGCATGTGGAGCATTCGTTTGTGTGGGATGCTCTACCAGGTTCATTCCTAGATAATGCACTCAAAGGGCACTAAGCATAGAGTGTGAAAACTGAGTTTCCTTGAGAGCTGCTTGGAAGCCTGATGATGTGTGAAGTTAGTGAGCCAAATGGAGTTGTTCTCCCACAAGAACCACTCGGCTGATCCTTCTTCAATATGCCCTTCACCAACATGCAGTATTTCCTTGATTGAATTAGCTCTCACACCAATATTTGCATCTAGAGCCTTTGCATTGAGGGCTATCTGAAAACGGCTGTGGCGCTGAAGTTGCCTGTCAATGTGGAGTTGGTGGCATGTGAAACCCGCATGTGGAGCATTCGTTTGTGTGGGATGTTCTACCAGGTTCATTCCTAGATAATGCACTCAAAGGGCACTAAGCATAGAGTGTGAAAACTGAGTTTCCTTGAGAGCTGCTTGGAAGCCTGATGGTGTGTGAAGTTAGTGAGCCAAATGGAGTTGTTCTCCCACAAGAACCACTCGGCTGATCCTTCTTCAATATGCCCTTCACCAACATGCAGTGTTTCCTTGATTGAATTAGCTCTCACACCAATATTTGCGTCTAGAGCCTTTGCATTGAGGGCTATCTGAAAACGGCTGTGGCGCTGAAGTTGCCTGTGAATGTGGAGTTGGTGGCATGTGAAACCCGCATGTGGAGCATTTGTTTGTGTGGGATGCTCTACCAGGTTCATTCCTAGATAATGCACTCAAAGGGCACTAAGCATAGAGTGTGAAAACTAAGTTTCCTTGAGAGCTGCTTGGAAGCCTGATGGTGTGCGAAGTTAGTGAGTCAAATGCAGTTGTTCTCCCACAAGAACCACTCGGCTGATCCTTCTTCAATATGCCCTTCACCAACATGCAGTGTTTCCTTGATTGAATTAGCTCTCACACCAATATTTGCGTCTAGAGCCTTTGCTTTGAGGGCTATCTGAAAACGGCTGTGGCACTGAAGTTGCCTGAGAATGTGGAGTTGGTGGCATGTGAAACCCGCATGTGGAGCATTCGTTTGTGTGGGATGCTCTACCAGGTTCATTCCTAGATAATGCACTCAAAGGGCACTAAGCATAGAGTGTGAAAACTGAGTTTCCTTGAGAGCTGCTTGGAAGCCTGATGGTGTGTGAAGTTAGTGAGCCAAATGGAGTTGTTCTCCCACAAGAACCACTCGGCTGATCCTTCTTCAATATGCCCTTCACCAACATGCAGTGTTTCCTTGATTGAATTAGCTCCCACACTAATACTTGCGTCTAGGGCTTTTGCATTGAGGGCTCTCTGAAAATGGCTGTGGCGCTGAAGTTGCCTGAGAATGTGGAGTTGGTGGCATGTGAAACCCGCATGTGGAGCATTCGTTGGTGTCGGATGCTCACCAAGCTTCATTTCAGACCTAGGTACTCAAAAGGCACTAAGCATAGAGTGTGAAAACTGAGTTTCCTTGAGAGCGGCTTGGAAGCCTGATGGTGTGTGAAGTTAGTGAGCCAAATGGAGTTGTTCTCCCACAAGAACCACTCGGCTGATCCTTCTTCAATATGCCCTTCACCAACATGCAGTGTTTCCTTGATTGAATTAGCTCTCACACCAATATTTGCGTCTAGAGCCTTTGCATTGAGGGCTATCTGAAAACGGCTGTGGCGCTGAAGTTGCCTGTGAATGTGGAGTTGGTGGCATGTGAAACCCGCATGTGGAGCATTCGTTTGTGTGGGATGTTCTACCAGGTTCATTCCTAGATAATGCACTCAAAGGGCACTAAGCATAGAGTGTGAAAACTGAGTTTCCTTGAGAGCTGCTTGGAAGCCTGATGGTGTGTGAAGTTAGTGAGCCAACTGGAGTTGTTCTCCCACAAGAACCACTCGGCTGATCCTTCTTCAATATGCCCTTCACCAACATGCAGTGTTTCCTTGATTGAATTAGCTCTCACACCAATATTTGCGTCTAGAGCCTTTGCATTGAGGGCTATCTGAAAACGGCTGTGGCGCTGAAGTTGCCTGTGAATGTGGAGTTGGTGGCATGTGAAACCCGCATGTGGAGCATTCGTTTGTGTGGGATGCTCTACCAGGTTCATTCCTAGATAATGCACTCAAAGGGCACTAAGCATAGAGTGTGAAAACTGAGTTTCCTTGAGAGCTGCTTGGAAGCCTGATGATGTGTGAAGTTAGTGAGCCAAATGGAGTTGTTCTCCCACAAGAACCACTCGGCTGATCCTTCTTCAATATGCCCTTCACCAACATGCAGTATTTCCTTGATTGAATTAGCTCTCACACCAATATTTGCATCTAGAGCCTTTGCATTGAGGGCTATCTGAAAACGGCTGTGGCGCTGAAGTTGCCTGTCAATGTGGAGTTGGTGGCATGTGAAACCCGCATGTGGAGCATTCGTTTGTGTGGGATGTTCTACCAGGTTCATTCCTAGATAATGCACTCAAAGGGCACTAAGCATAGAGTGTGAAAACTGAGTTTCCTTGAGAGCTGCTTGGAAGCCTGATGGTGTGTGAAGTTAGTGAGCCAAATGGAGTTGTTCTCCCACAAGAACCACTCGGCTGATCCTTCTTCAATATGCCCTTCACCAACATGCAGTGTTTCCTTGATTGAATTAGCTCTCACACCAATATTTGCGTCTAGAGCCTTTGCATTGAGGGCTATCTGAAAACGGCTGTGGCGCTGAAGTTGCCTGTGAAGGTGGAGTTGGTGGCATGTGAAACCCGCATGTGGAGCATTCGTTTGTGTGGGATGCTCACCAAGCTTCATGTCAGTCCTAGGCACTCAAAGGGCACTAAGCATAGAGTGTGAAAACTGAGTTTCCTTGAGAGCTGCTTGGAAGCCTGATGGTGTGTGAAGTTAGTGAGCCAAATGGAGTTGTTCTCCCACAAGAACCACTTGGCTGATCCTTCTTCAATATGCCCTTCACCAACATGCAGTGTTTCCTTGATTGAATTAGCTCTCACACCAATATTTGCGTCTAGAGCCTTTGCATTGAGGGCTATCTGAAAACGGCTGTGGCACTGAAGTTGCCTGTCAATGTGGAGTTGGTGGCATGTGAAACCCGCATGTGGAGCATTCGTTTGTGTGGGATGCTCACCAAGCTTCATTTCAGTCCTAGGTACTCAAAGGGCACTAAGCATAGAGTGTGAAAACTGAGTTTCCTTGAGAGCTGCTTGGAAGCCTGATGGTGTGTGAAGTTAGTGAGCCAAATGGAGTTGTTCTCCCACAAGAACCACTCGGCTGATCCTTCTTCAATATGCCCTTCACCAACATGCAGTGTTTCCTTGATTGAAATTAGCTCTCACAAAAATATTTGCGTCTAGAGCCTTTGCATTGAGGGCTATCTGAAAACGGCTGTGGCGCTGAAGTTGCCTGTCAATGTGGAGTTGTTGGCATGTGAAATCCGCATGTGGAGCATTCGTTTGTGTGGGATGCTCTACCAGGTTCATTCCTAGATAATGCACTCAAAGGGCACTAAGCATAGAGTGTGAAAACTGAGTTTACTTGAGAGCTGCTTGGAAGCCTGATGGTGTGTGAAGTTAGTGAGCCAAATGGAGTTGTTCTCCCACAAGAACCACTCGGCTGATCCTTCTTCAATATGCCCTTCACCAACATGCAGTGTTTCCTTGATTGAATTAGCTCTCACACCAATATTTGCGTCTAGAGCCTTTGCATTGAGGGCTATCTGAAAACGGCTGTGGCGCTGAAGTTGCCTGTGAATGTGGAGTTGGTGGCATGTGAAACCCGCATGTGGAGCATTCGTTTGTGTGGGATGTTCTACCAGGTTCATTCCTAGATAATGCACTCAAAGGGCACTAAGCATAGAGTGTGAAAACTGAGTTTCCTTGAGAGCTGCTTGGAAGCCTGATGGTGTGTGAAGTTAGTGAGACAAATGGAGTTGTTCTCCCACAAGAACCACTCGGCTGATCCTTCTTCAATATGCCCTTCACCAACATGCAGTGTTTCCTTGATTGAATTAGCTCTAAAACCAATATTTGACTCTAGAGCCTTTGCATTGAGGGCTATCTGAAAACGGCTCTGGCGCTGAAGTTGCCTGTGAATGTGGAGTTGGTGGCATGTGAAACCCGCATGTGGAGCATTCGTTTGTGTGGGATGCTCTACCAGGTTCATTCCTAGATAATGCACTCAAAGGGCACTAAGCATAGAGTGTGAAAACTGAGTTTCCTTGAGAGCTGCTTGGAAGCCTGATGGTGTGTGAAGTTAGTGAGCCAAATGGAGTTGTTCTCCCACAAGAACCACTTGGCTGATCCTTCTTCAATATGCCCTTCACCAACATGCAGTGTTTCCTTGATTGAATTAGCTCTCACACCAATATTTGCGTCTAGAGCCTTTGCATTGAGGGCTATCTGAAAACGGCTGTGGCACTGAAGTTGCCTGTCAATGTGGAGTTGGTGGCATGTGAAACCCGCATGTGGAGCATTCGTTTGTGTGGGATGCTCACCAAGCTTCATTTCAGTCCTAGGTACTCAAAGGGCACTAAGCATAGAGTGTGAAAACTGAGTTTCCTTGAGAGCTGCTTGGAAGCCTGATGGTGTGTGAAGTTAGTGAGCCAAATGGAGTTGTTCTCCCACAAGAACCACTCGGCTGATCCTTCTTCAATATGCCCTTCACCAACATGCAGTGTTTCCTTGATTGAAATTAGCTCTCACAAAAATATTTGCGTCTAGAGCCTTTGCATTGAGGGCTATCTGAAAACGGCTGTGGCGCTGAAGTTGCCTGTCAATGTGGAGTTGTTGGCATGTGAAATCCGCATGTGGAGCATTCGTTTGTGTGGGATGCTCTACCAGGTTCATTCCTAGATAATGCACTCAAAGGGCACTAAGCATAGAGTGTGAAAACTGAGTTTCCTTGAGAGCTGCTTGGAAGCCTGATGGTGTGTGAAGTTAGTGAGCCAAATGGAGTTGTTCTCCCACAAGAACCACTCGGCTGATCCTTCTTCAATATGCCCTTCACCAACATGCAGTGTTTCCTTGATTGAATTAGCTCTCACACCAATATTTGCGTCTAGAGCCTTTGCATTGAGGGCTATCTGAAAACGGCTGTGGCGCTGAAGTTGCCTGTGAATGTGGAGTTGGTGGCATGTGAAACCCGCATGTGGAGCATTCGTTTGTGTGGGATGTTCTACCAGGTTCATTCCTAGATAATGCACTCAAAGGGCACTAAGCATAGAGTGTGAAAACTGAGTTTCCTTGAGAGCTGCTTGGAAGCCTGATGGTGTGTGAAGTTAGTGAGACAAATGGAGTTGTTCTCCCACAAGAACCACTCGGCTGATCCTTCTTCAATATGCCCTTCACCAACATGCAGTGTTTCCTTGATTGAATTAGCTCTAAAACCAATATTTGACTCTAGAGCCTTTGCATTGAGGGCTATCTGAAAACGGCTCTGGCGCTGAAGTTGCCTGTGAATGTGGAGTTGGTGGCATGTGAAAACCCGCATGTGGAGCATTCGTTTGTGTGGGATGCTCTACCAGGTTCATTCCTAGATAATGCACTCAAAGGGCACTAAGCATAGAGTGTGAAAACTGAGTTTCCTTGAGAGCTGCTTGGAAGCCTGATGGTGTGTGAAGTTAGTGAGCCAAATGGAGTTGTTCTCCACAAGAACCACTCGGCTGATCCTTCTTCAATATGCCCTTCACCAACATGCAGTGTTTCCTTGATTGAATTAGCTCTCACACCAATATTTGCGTCTAGAGCCTTTGCATTGAGGGCTATCTGAAAACGGCTGTGGCACTGAAGTTGCCTGAGAATGTGGAGTTGGTGGCATGTGAAACCCGCATGTGGAGCATTCGTTTGTGTGGGATGCTCTACCAGGTTCATTCCTAGATAATGCACTCAAAGGGCACTAAGCATAGAGTGTGAAAACTGAGTTTCCTTGAGAGCTGCTTGGAAGCCTGATGGTGTGTGAAGTTAGTGAGCCAAATGGAGTTGTTCTCCCACAAGAACCACTCGGCTGATCCTTCTTCAATATGCCCTTCACCAACATGCAGTGTTTCCTTGATTGAATTAGCTCTCACACTAATATTTGCGTCTAGGGCTTTTGCATTGAGGGCTCTCTGAAAATGGCTGTGGCGCTGAAGTTGCCTGAGAATGTGGAGTTGGTGGCATGTGAAACCCGCATGTGGAGCATTCGTTTGTGTCGGATGCTCACCAAGCTTCATTTCAGACCTAGGTACTCAAAAGGCACTAAGCATAGAGTGTGAAAACTGAGTTTCCTTGAGAGCTGCTTGGAAGCCTGATGGTGTGTGAAGTTAGTGAGCCAAATGGAGTTGTTCTCCCACAAGAACCACTCGGCTGATCCTTCTTCAATATGCCCTTCACCAACATGCAGTGTTTCCTTGATTGAATTAGCTCTCACACTAATATTTGCGTCTAGGGGCTTTTGCATTGAGGGCTCTCTGAAAATGGCTGTGGCGCTGAAGTTGCCTGAGAATGTGGAGTTGTTGGCATGTGAAACCCGCATGTGGAGCATTCGTTTGTGTCGGATGCTCACCAAGCTTCATTTCAGACCTAGGTACTCAAAAGGCACTAAGCATAGAGTGTGAAAACTGAGTTTCCTTGAGAGCTGCTTGGAAGCCTGATGGTGTGTGAAGTTAGTGAGCCAAATGGAGTTGTTCTCCCACAAGAACCACTCGGCTGATCCTTCTTCAATATGCCCTTCACCAACATGCAGTGTTTCCTTGATTGAATTAGCTCTCACACCAATATTTGCGTCTAGAGCCTTTGCATTGAGGGCTATCTGAAAACGGCTGTGGCGCTGAAGTTGCCTGTGAATGTGGAGTTGGTGGCATGTGAAACCCGCATGTGGAGCATTCGTTTGTGTGGGATGTTCTACCAGGTTCATTCCTAGATAATGCACTCAAAGGGCACTAAGCATAGAGTGTGAAAACTGAGTTTCCTTGAGAGCTGCTTGGAAGCCTGATGGTGTGTGAAGTTAGTGAGCCAAATGGAGTTGTTCTCCCACAAGAACCACTTGGCTGATCCTTCTTCAATATGCCCTTCACCAACATGCAGTGTTTCCTTGATTGAATTAGCTCTCACACCAATATTTGCGTCTAGAGCCTTTGCATTGAGGGCTATCTGAAAACGGCTGTGGCACTGAAGTTGCCTGTCAATGTGGAGTTGGTGGCATGTGAAACCCGCATGTGGAGCATTCGTTTGTGTGGGATGCTCACCAAGCTTCATTTCAGTCCTAGGTACTCAAAGGGCACTAAGCATAGAGTGTGAAAACTGAGTTTCCTTGAGAGCTGCTTGGAAGCCTGATGGTGTGTGAAGTTAGTGAGCCAAATGGAGTTGTTCTCCCACAAGAACCACTCGGCTGATCCTTCTTCAATATGCCCTTCACCAACATGCAGTGTTTCCTTGATTGAATTAGCTCTCACACCAATATTTGCGTCTAGAGCCTTTGCATTGAGGGCTATCTGAAAACGGCTGTGGCGCTGAAGTTGCCTGTGAATGTGGAGTTGGTGGCATGTGAAACCCGCATGTGGAGCATTCGTTTGTGTGGGATGTTCTACCAGGTTCATTCCTAGATAATGCACTCAAAGGGCAATAAGCATAGAGTGTGAAAACTGAGTTTCCTTGAGAGCTGCTTGGAAGCCTGATGGTGTGTGAAGTTAGTGAGCCAAATGGAGTTGTTCTCCCACAAGAACCACTCGGCTGATCCTTCTTCAATATGCCCTTCACCAACATGCAGTGTTTCCTTGATTGAATTAGCTCTCACACCAATATTTGCGTCTAGAGCCTTTGCATTGAGGGCTATCTGAAAACGGCTGTGGCGCTGAAGTTGCCTGTGAATGTGGAGTTGGTGGCATGTGAAACCCGCATGTGGAGCATTCGTTTGTGTGGGATGCTCTACCAGGTTCATTCCTAGATAATGCACTCAAAGGGCACTAAGCATAGAGTGTGAAAACTGAGTTTCCTTGAGAGCTGCTTGGAAGCCTGATGGTGTGTGAAGTTAGTGAGCCAAATGGAGTTGTTCTCCCACAAGAACCACTCGGCTGATCCTTCTTCAATATGCCCTTCACCAACATGCAGTGTTTCCTTGATTGAATTAGCTCTCAAACCAATATTTGCGTCTAGAGCCTTTGCATTGAGGGCTATCTGAAAACGGCTGTGGCGCTGAAGTTGCCTGAGAATGTGGAGTTGGTGGCATGTGAAACCCGCATGTGGAGCATTCGTTTGTGTCGGATGCTCACCAAGCTTCATTTCAGACCTAGGTACTCAAAAGGCACTAAGCATAGAGTGTGAAAACTGAGTTTCCTTGAGAGCGGCTTGGAAGCCTGATGGTGTGTGAAGTTAGTGAGCCAAATGGAGTTGTTCTCCCACAAGAACCACTCGGCTGATCCTTCTTCAATATGCCCTTCACCAACATGCAGTGTTTCCTTGATTGAATTAGCTCTCACACCAATATTTGCGTCTAGAGCCTTTGCATTGAGGGCTATCTGAAAATGGCTGTGGCGCTGAAGTTGCCTGTGAATGTGGAGTTGGTGGCATGTGAAACCCGCATGTGGAGCTTTCGTTTGTGTGGCATGCTCTACCAGGTTCATTCCTAGATAATGCACTCAAAGGGCACTAAGCATAGAGTGTGAAAACTGAGTTTCCTTGAGAGCTGCTTGGAAGCCTGATGGTGTGTGAAGTTAGTGAGCCAAATGGAGTTGTTCTCCCACAAGAACCACTCGGCTGATCCTTCTTCAATATGCCCTTCACCAACATGCAGTGTTTCCTTGATTGAATTAGCTCTCACACCAATATTTGCGTCTAGAGCCTTTGCATTGAGGGCTATCTGAAAACGGCTGTGGCGCTGAAGTTGCCTGTGAATGTGGAGTTGGTGGCATGTGAAACCCGCATGTGGAGCATTCGTTTGTGTGGGATGCTCTACCAGGTTCATTCCTAGATAATGCACTCAAAGGGCACTAAGCATAGAGTGTGAAAACTGAGTTTCCTTGAGAGCTGCTTGGAAGCCTGATGATGTGTGAAGTTAGTGAGCCAAATGGAGTTGTTCTCCCACAAGAACCACTCGGCTGATCCTTCTTCAATATGCCCTTCACCAACATGCAGTATTTCCTTGATTGAATTAGCTCTCACACCAATATTTGCATCTAGAGCCTTTGCATTGAGGGCTATCTGAAAACGGCTGTGGCGCTGAAGTTGCCTGTCAATGTGGAGTTGGTGGCATGTGAAACCCGCATGTGGAGCATTCGTTTGTGTGGGATGTTCTACCAGGTTCATTCCTAGATAATGCACTCAAAGGGCACTAAGCATAGAGTGTGAAAACTGAGTTTCCTTGAGAGCTGCTTGGAAGCCTGATGGTGTGTGAAGTTAGTGAGCCAAATGGAGTTGTTCTCCCACAAGAACCACTCGGCTGATCCTTCTTCAATATGCCCTTCACCAACATGCAGTGTTTCCTTGATTGAATTAGCTCTCACACCAATATTTGCGTCTAGAGCCTTTGCATTGAGGGCTATCTGAAAACGGCTGTGGCGCTGAAGTTGCCTGTGAAGGTGGAGTTGGTGGCATGTGAAACCCGCATGTGGAGCATTCGTTTGTGTGGGATGCTCACCAAGCTTCATGTCAGTCCTAGGCACTCAAAGGGCACTAAGCATAGAGTGTGAAAACTGAGTTTCCTTGAGAGCTGCTTGGAAGCCTGATGGTGTGTGAAGTTAGTGAGCCAAATGGAGTTGTTCTCCCACAAGAACCACTCGGCTGATCCTTCTTCAATATGCCCTTCACCAACATGCAGTGTTTCCTTGATTGAATTAGCTCTCACACCAATATTTGCGTCTAGAGCCTTTGCATTGAGGGCTATCTGAAAACGGCTGTGGCGCTGAAGTTGCCTTTCAAGGTGGATTGGTGGCATGTGAAATCCGCATGTGGAGCATTCGTTTGTGTGGGATGCTCTACCAGGTTCATTCCTAGATAATGCACTCAAAGGGCACTAAGCATAGAGTGTGAAAACTGAGTTTCCTTGAGAGCTGCTTGGAAGCCTGATGGTGTGTGAAGTTAGTGAGCCAAATGGAGTTGTTCTCCCACAAGAACCACTCGGCTGATCCTTCTTCAATATGCCCTTCACCAACATGCAGTGTTTCCTTGATTGAATTAGCTCTCACACCAATATTTGCGTCTAGAGCCTTTGCATTGAGGGCTATCTGAAAACGGCTGTGGCGCTGAAGTTGCCTGTGAATGTGGAGTTGGTGGCATGTGAAACCCGCATGTGGAGCATTCGTTTGTGTGGGATGTTCTACCAGGTTCATTCCTAGATAATGCACTCAAAGGGCACTAAGCATAGAGTGTGAAAACTGAGTTTCCTTGAGAGCTGCTTGGAAGCCTGATGGTGTGTGAAGTTAGTGAAGCAAATGGAGTTGTTCTCCCACAAGAACCACTCGGCTGATCCTTCTTCAATATGCCCTTCACCAACATGCAGTGTTTCCTTGATTGAATTAGCTCTCACACCAATATTTGCGTCTAGAGCCTTTGCATTGAGGGCTATCTGAAAACGGCTGTGGCGCTGAAGTTGCCTGTGAATGTGGAGTTGGTGGCATGTGAAACCCGCATGTGGAGCATTTGTTTGTGTGGGATGCTCTACCAGGTTCATTCCTAGATAATGCACTCAAAGGGCACTAAGCATAAAGTGTGAAAACTAAGTTTCCTTGAGAGCTGCTTGGAAGCCTGATGGTGTGCGAAGTTAGTGAGTCAAATGCAGTTGTTCTCCCACAAGAACCACTCGGCTGATCCTTCTTCAATATGCCCTTCACCAACATGCAGTGTTTCCTTGATTGAATTAGCTCTCACACCAATATTTGCGTCTAGAGCCTTTGCATTGAGGGCTATCTGAAAACGGCTGTGGCACTGAAGTTGCCTGAGAATGTGGAGTTGGTGGCATGTGAAACCCGCATGTGGAGCATTCGTTTGTGTGGGATGCTCTACCAGGTTCATTCCTAGATAATGCACTCAAAGGGCACTAAGCATAGAGTGTGAAAACTGAGTTTCCTTGAGAGCTGCTTGGAAGCCTGATGGTGTGTGAAGTTAGTGAGCCAAATGGAGTTGTTCTCCCACAAGAACCACTCGGCTGATCCTTCTTCAATATGCCCTTCACCAACATGCAGTGTTTCCTTGATTGAATTAGCTCTCACACTAATATTTGCGTCTAGGGCTTTTGCATTGAGGGCTCTCTGAAAATGGCTGTGGCGCTGAAGTTGCCTGAGAATGTGGAGTTGGTGGCATGTGAAACCCGCATGTGGAGCATTCGTTTGTGTCGGATGCTCACCAAGCTTCATTTCAGACCTAGGTACTCAAAAGGCACTAAGCATAGAGTGTGAAAACTGGGTTTCCTTGAGAGCTGCTTGGAAGCCTGATGGTGTGTGAAGTTAGTGAGCCAAATGGAGTTGTTCTCCCACAAGAACCACTCGGCTGATCCTTCTTCAATATGCCCTTCACCAACATGCAGTGTTTCCTTGATTGAATTAGCTCTCAAACCAATATTTGCGTCTAGAGCCTTTGCATTGAGGGCTATCTGAAAACGGCTGTGGCGCTGAAGTTGCATGTCAATGTGGAGTTGGTGGCATGTGAAACCCGCATGTGCAGCATTCGTTTGTGTGGAATGCTCTACCAGGTTCATTCCTAGATAATGCACTGAAAGGGCACTAAACATAGAGTGTGAAAACTGAGTTTCCTTGAGAGCTGCTTGGAAGCCTGATGGTGTGTGAAGTTAGTGAGCCAAATGGAGTTGTTCTCCCACAAGAACCACTCGGCTGATCCTTCTTCAATATGCCCTTCACCAACATGCAGTGTTTCCTTGATTGAATTAGCTCTCACACCAATATTTGCGTCTAGAGCCTTTGCATTGAGGGCTATCTGAAAACGGCTGTGGCGCTGAAGTTGCCTGAGAATGTGGAGTTGGTGGCATGTGAAACCCGCATGTGGAGCATTCTTTTGTGTGGGATGCTCTACCAGGTTCATTCCTAGATAATGCACTCAAAGGGCACTAAGCATAGAGTGTGAAAACTGAGTTTCCTTGAGAGCTGCTTGGAAGCCTGATGGTGTGTGAAGTTAGTGAGCCAAATGGAGTTGTTCTCCCACAAGAACCACTCGGCTGATCCTTCTTCAATATGCCCTTCACCAACATGCAGTGATTCCTTGATTGAATTAGCTCTCACACCAATATTTGCGTCTAGAGCCTTTGCATTGAGGGCTATCTGAAAACGGCTGTGGCGCTGAAGTTGCCTGTCAAGGTGGAGTTGTTGGCATGTGAAATCCGCATGTGGAGCATTCGTTTGTGTGGGATGCTCTACCAGGTTCATTCCTAGAAAATGCACTCAAAGGGCACTAAGCATAGAGTGTGAAAACTGAGTTTCCTTGAGAGCTGCTTGGAAGCCTGATGGTGTGTGAAGTTTGTGAGCCAAATGCAGTTCTTCTCCCACAAGAACCACTCGGCTGATCCTTCTTCAATATGCCCTTCACCAACATGCAGTGTTTCCTTGATTGAATTAGCTCTCACACCAATATTTGCGTCTAGAGCCTTTGCATTGAGGGCTATCTGAAAACGGCTGTGGCGCTGAAGTTGCCTGTGAATGTGGAGTTGGTGGCATGTGAAACCCGCATGTGGAGCATTCGTTTGTGTGGGATGCTCTACCAGGTTCATTCCTAGATAATGCACTCAAAGGGCACTAAGCATAGAGTGTGAAAACTGAGTTTCCTTGAGAGCTGCTTGGAAGCCTGATGGTGTGTGAAGTTAGTGAGCCAAATGGAGTTGTTCTCCCACAAGAACCACTCGGCTGATCCTTCTTCAATATGCCCTTCACCAACATGCAGTGTTTCCTTGATTGAATTAGCTCTCACACCAATATTTGCGTCTAGAGCCTTTGCATTGAGGGCTATCTGAAAACGGCTGTGGCGCTGAAGTTGCCTGTGAATGTGGAGTTGGTGGCATGTGAAACCCGCATGTGGAGCATTTGTTTGTGTGGGATGCTCTACCAGGTTCATTCCTAGAAAATGCACTCAAAGGGCACTAAACATAGAGTGTGAAAACTGAGTTTCCTTGAGAGCTGCTTGGAAGCCTGATGGTGTGTGAAGTTAGTGAGCCAAATGCAGTTCTTCTCCCACAAGAACCACTCGGCTGATCCTTCTTCAATATGCCCTTCACCAACATGCAGTGTTTCCTTGATTGAATTAGCTCTCACACCAATATTTGCGTCTAGAGCCTTTGCATTGAGGGCTATCTGAAAACGGCTGTGGCGCTGAAGTTGCCTGTGAATGTGGAGTTGGTGGCATGTGAAACCCGCATGTGGAGCATTCGTTTGTGTGGGATGCTCTACCAGGTTCATTCCTAGATAATGCACTCAAAGGGCACTAAGCATAGAGTGTGAAAACTGAGTTTCCTTGAGAGCTGCTTGGAAGCCTGATGGTGTGTGAAGTTAGTGAGCCAAATGGAGTTGTTCTCCCACAAGAACCACTCGGCTGATCCTTCTTCAATATGCCCTTCACCAACATGCAGTGTTTCCTTGATTGAATTAGCTCTCACACCAATATTTGCGTTTAGAGCCTTTGCATTGAGGGCTATCTGAAAACGGCTGTGGCGCTGAAGTTGCCTGTGAATGTGGAGTTGGTGGCATGTGAAACCCGCATGTGGAGCATTTGTTTGTGTGGGATGCTCTACCAGGTTCATTCCTAGATAATGCACTCAAAGGGCACTAAGCATAGAGTGTGAAAACTAAGTTTCCTTGAGAGCTGCTTGGAAGCCTGATGGTGTGCGAAGTTAGTGAGTCAAATGCAGTTGTTCTCCCACAAGAACCACTCGGCTGATCCTTCTTCAATATGCCCTTCACCAACATGCAGTGTTTCCTTGATTGAATTAGCTCTCACACCAATATTTGCGTCTAGAGCCTTTGCATTGAGGGCTATCTGAAAACGGCTGTGGCACTGAAGTTGCCTGAGAATGTGGAGTTGGTGGCATGTGAAACCCGCATGTGGAGCATTCGTTTGTGTGGGATGCTCTACCAGGTTCATTCCTAGATAATGCACTCAAAGGGCACTAAGCATAGAGTGTGAAAACTGAGTTTCCTTGAGAGCTGCTTGGAAGCCTGATGGTGTGTGAAGTTAGTGAGCCAAATGGAGTTGTTCTCCCACAAGAACCACTCGGCTGACCCTTCTTCAATATGCCCTTCACCAACATGCAGTGTTTCCTTGATTGAATTAGCTCTCACACTAATATTTGCGTCTAGGGCTTTTGCATTGAGGGCTCTCTGAAAATGGCTGTGGCGCTGAAGTTGCCTGAGAATGTGGAGTTGGTGGCATGTGAAACCCGCATGTGGAGCATTCGTTTGTGTCGGATGCTCACCAAGCTTCATTTCAGACCTAGGTACTCAAAAGGCACTAAGCATAGAGTGTGAAAACTGAGTTTCCTTGAGAGCGGCTTGGAAGCCTGATGGTGTGTGAAGTTAGTGAGCCAAATGGAGTTGTTCTCCCACAAGAACCACTCGGCTGATCCTTCTTCAATATGCCCTTCACCAACATGCAGTGTTTCCTTGATTGAATTAGCTCTCACACCAATATTTGCGTCTAGAGCCTTTGCATTGAGGGCTATCTGAAAACGGCTGTGGCGCTGAAGTTGCCTGTGAATGTGGAGTTGGTGGCATGTGAAACCCGCATGTGGAGCATTCGTTTGTGTGGGATGCTCTACCAGGTTCATTCCTAGATAATGCACTCAAAGGGCACTAAGCATAGAGTGTGAAAACTGAGTTTCCTTGAGAGCTGCTTGGAAGCCTGATGGTGTGTGAAGTTAGTGAGCCAAATGGAGTTGTTCTCCCACAAGAACCACTCGGCTGATCCTTCTTCAATATGCCCTTCACCAACATGCAGTGTTTCCTTGATTGAATTAGCTCTCAAACCAATATTTGCGTCTAGAGCCTTTGCATTGAGGGCTATCTGAAAACGGCTGTGGCGCTGAAGTTGCCTGAGAATGTGGAGTTGGTGGCATGTGAAACCCGCATGTGGAGCATTCGTTTGTGTCGGATGCTCACCAAGCTTCATTTCAGACCTAGGTACTCAAAAGGCACTAAGCATAGAGTGTGAAAACTGAGTTTCCTTGAGAGCGGCTTGGAAGCCTGATGGTGTGTGAAGTTAGTGAGCCAAATGGAGTTGTTCTCCCACAAGAACCACTCGGCTGATCCTTCTTCAATATGCCCTTCACCAACATGCAGTGTTTCCTTGATTGAATTAGCTCTCACACCAATATTTGCGTCTAGAGCCTTTGCATTGAGGGCTATCTGAAAATGGCTGTGGCGCTGAAGTTGCCTGTGAATGTGGAGTTGGTGGCATGTGAAACCCGCATGTGGAGCATTCGTTTGTGTGGGATGTTCTACCAGGTTCATTCCTAGATAATGCACTCAAAGGGCACTAAGCATAGAGTGTGAAAACTGAGTTTCCTTGAGAGCTGCTTGGAAGCCTGATGGTGTGTGAAGTTAGTGAGCCAAATGGAGTTGTTCTCCCACAAGAACCACTCGGCTGATCCTTCTTCAATATGCCCTTCACCAACATGCAGTGTTTCCTTGATTGAATTAGCTCTCACACCAATATTTGCGTCTAGAGCCTTTGCATTGAGGGCTATCTGAAAACGGCTGTGGCGCTGAAGTTGCCTGTGAATGTGGAGTTGGTGGCATGTGAAACCCGCATGTGGAGCATTCGTTTGTGTGGGATGCTCTACCAGGTTCATTCCTAGATAATGCACTCAAAGGGCACTAAGCATAGAGTGTGAAAACTGAGTTTCCTTGAGAGCTGCTTGGAAGCCTGATGATGTGTGAAGTTAGTGAGCCAAATGGAGTTGTTCTCCCACAAGAACCACTCGGCTGATCCTTCTTCAATATGCCCTTCACCAACATGCAGTATTTCCTTGATTGAATTAGCTCTCACACCAATATTTGCATCTAGAGCCTTTGCATTGAGGGCTATCTGAAAACGGCTGTGGCGCTGAAGTTGCCTGTCAATGTGGAGTTGGTGGCATGTGAAACCCGCATGTGGAGCATTCGTTTGTGTGGGATGTTCTACCAGGTTCATTCCTAGATAATGCACTCAAAGGGCACTAAGCATAGAGTGTGAAAACTGAGTTTCCTTGAGAGCTGCTTGGAAGCCTGATGGTGTGTGAAGTTAGTGAGCCAAATGGAGTTGTTCTCCCACAAGAACCACTCGGCTGATCCTTCTTCAATATGCCCTTCACCAACATGCAGTGTTTCCTTGATTGAATTAGCTCTCACACCAATATTTGCGTCTAGAGCCTTTGCATTGAGGGCTATCTGAAAACGGCTGTGGCGCTGAAGTTGCCTGTGAAGGTGGAGTTGGTGGCATGTGAAACCCGCATGTGGAGCATTCGTTTGTGTGGGATGCTCACCAAGCTTCATGTCAGTCCTAGGCACTCAAAGGGCACTAAGCATAGAGTGTGAAAACTGAGTTTCCTTGAGAGCTGCTTGGAAGCCTGATGGTGTGTGAAGTTAGTGAGCCAAATGGAGTTGTTCTCCCACAAGAACCACTTGGCTGATCCTTCTTCAATATGCCCTTCACCAACATGCAGTGTTTCCTTGATTGAATTAGCTCTCACACCAATATTTGCGTCTAGAGCCTTTGCATTGAGGGCTATCTGAAAACGGCTGTGGCGCTGAAGTTGCCTTTCAAGGTGGATTGGTGGCATGTGAAATCCGCATGTGGAGCATTCGTTTGTGTGGGATGCTCTACCAGGTTCATTCCTAGATAATGCACTCAAAGGGCACTAAGCATAGAGTGTGAAAACTGAGTTTCCTTGAGAGCTGCTTGGAAGCCTGATGGTGTGTGAAGTTTGTGAGCCAAATGCAGTTGTTCTCCCACAAGAACCACTCGGCTGATCCTTCTTCAATATGCCCTTCACCAACATGCAGTGTTTCCTTGATTGAATTAGCTCTCACACCAATATTTGCGTCTAGAGCCTTTGCATTGAGGGCTATCTGAAAACGGCTGTGGCGCTGAAGTTGCCTGTGAATGTGGAGTTGGTGGCATGTGAAACCCGCATGTGGAGCATTCGTTTGTGTGGGATGCTCTACCAGGTTCATTCCTAGATAATGCACTCAAAGGGCACTAAGCATAGAGTGTGAAAACTGAGTTTCCTTGAGAGCTGCTTGGAAGCCTGATGGTGTGTGAAGTTAGTGAGCCAAATGGAGTTGTTCTCCCACAAGAACCACTCGGCTGATCCTTCTTCAATATGCCCTTCACCAACATGCAGTGTTTCCTTGATTGAATTAGCTCTCACACCAATATTTGCGTCTAGAGCCTTTGCATTGAGGGCTATCTGAAAACGGCTGTGGCGCTGAAGTTGCCTGTGAATGTGGAGTTGGTGGCATGTGAAACCCGCCTGTGGAGCATTCGTTTGTGTGGGATGTTCTACCAGGTTCATTCCTAGATAATGCACTCAAAGGGCACTAAGCATAGAGTGTGAAAACTGAGTTTCCTTGAGAGCTGCTTGGAAGCCTGATGGTGTGTGAAGTTAGTGAGCCAAATGGAGTTGTTCTCCCACAAGAACCACTCGGCTGATCCTTCTTCAATATGCCCTTCACCAACATGCAGTGTTTCCTTGATTGAATTAGCTCTCACACCAATATTTGCGTCTAGAGCCTTTGCATTGAGGGCTATCTGAAAACGGCTGTGGCGCTGAAGTTGCCTGTGAATGTGGAGTTGGTGGCATGTGAAACCCGCATGTGGAGCATTTGTTTGTGTGGGATGCTCTACCAGGTTCATTCCTAGATAATGCACTCAAAGGGCACTAAGCATAAAGTGTGAAAACTAAGTTTCCTTGAGAGCTGCTTGGAAGCCTGATGGTGTGCGAAGTTAGTGAGTCAAATGCAGTTGTTCTCCCACAAGAACCACTCGGCTGATCCTTCTTCAATATGCCCTTCACCAACATGCAGTGTTTCCTTGATTGAATTAGCTCTCACACCAATATTTGCGTCTAGAGCCTTTGCATTGAGGGCTATCTGAAAACGGCTGTGGCACTGAAGTTGCCTGAGAATGTGGAGTTGGTGGCATGTGAAACCCGCATGTGGAGCATTCGTTTGTGTGGGATGCTCTACCAGGTTCATTCCTAGATAATGCACTCAAAGGGCACTAAGCATAGAGTGTGAAAACTGAGTTTCCTTGAGAGCTGCTTGGAAGCCTGATGGTGTGTGAAGTTAGTGAGCCAAATGGAGTTGTTCTCCCACAAGAACCACTCGGCTGATCCTTCTTCAATATGCCCTTCACCAACATGCAGTGTTTCCTTGATTGAATTAGCTCTCACACTAATATTTGCGTCTAGGGCTTTTGCATTGAGGGCTCTCTGAAAATGGCTGTGGCGCTGAAGTTGCCTGAGAATGTGGAGTTGGTGGCATGTGAAACCCGCATGTGGAGCATTCGTTTGTGTCGGATGCTCACCAAGCTTCATTTCAGACCTAGGTACTCAAAAGGCACTAAGCATAGAGTGTGAAAACTGGGTTTCCTTGAGAGCTGCTTGGAAGCCTGATGGTGTGTGAAGTTAGTGAGCCAAATGGAGTTGTTCTCCCACAAGAACCACTCGGCTGATCCTTCTTCAATATGCCCTTCACCAACATGCAGTGTTTCCTTGATTGAATTAGCTCTCAAACCAATATTTGCGTCTAGAGCCTTTGCATTGAGGGCTATCTGAAAACGGCTGTGGCGCTGAAGTTGCCTGTGAATGTGGAGTTGGTGGCATGTGAAACCCGCATGTGCAGCATTCGTTTGTGTGGAATGCTCTACCAGGTTCATTCCTAGATAATGCACTGAAAGGGCACTAAACATAGAGTGTGAAAACTGAGTTTCCTTGAGAGCTGCTTGGAAGCCTGATGGTGTGTGAAGTTAGTGAGCCAAATGGAGTTGTTCTCCCACAAGAACCACTCGGCTGATCCTTCTTCAATATGCCCTTCACCAACATGCAGTGTTTCCTTGATTGAATTAGCTCTCACACCAATATTTGCGTCTAGAGCCTTTGCATTGAGGGCTATCTGAAAACGGCTGTGGCGCTGAAGTTGCCTGAGAATGTGGAGTTGGTGGCATGTGAAACCCGCATGTGGAGCATTCTTTTGTGTGGGATGCTCTACCAGGTTCATTCCTAGATAATGCACTCAAAGGGCACTAAGCATAGAGTGTGAAAACTGAGTTTCCTTGAGAGCTGCTTGGAAGCCTGATGGTGTGTGAAGTTAGTGAGCCAAATGGAGTTGTTCTCCCACAAGAACCACTCGGCTGATCCTTCTTCAATATGCCCTTCACCAACATGCAGTGATTCCTTGATTGAATTAGCTCTCACACCAATATTTGCGTCTAGAGCCTTTGCATTGAGGGCTATCTGAAAACGGCTGTGGCGCTGAAGTTGCCTGTCAAGGTGGAGTTGTTGGCATGTGAAATCCGCATG
>NW_026699596.1:0-45534 GCF_030435755.1 Ochotona princeps
TCACTAACTTCACACACCATCAGGCTTCCAAGCAGCTCTCAAGGAAACTCAGTTTTCACACTCTATGCTTAGTGCCCTTTGAGTGATTGGGACTGAAATGAAGCTTGCTGAGCATCCCACACAAACGAATGCTCCACATGCGGGTTTCACAAGCCACCAACTCCACATTTTCAGGCAACTTCAGCGCCACAGCCGTTTTCAGATAGCCCTCAATGCAAAGGCTCTAGATGCAAATATTGGTGTGAGAGCTAATTCAATCAAGGAAACACTGCATGTTGGTGAAGGGCATATTGAAGAAGAATCAGCCGTTTGGTTCTTGTGGGAGAACAACTTCATTTGGCTCACTAACTTCACACACCATCAGGCTTCCAAGCAGCTCTCAAGGAAACTCAGGTTTCACACTCTATGCTTAGTGCCCTTTGAGTGATTGGGACTGAAATGAAGCTTGCTGAGCATCCCACACAAACGAATGCTCCACATGCGGGTTTCACAAGCCACCAACTCCACATTTTCAGGCAACTTCAGCGCCACAGCCGTTTTCAGATAGCCCTCAATGCAAAGGCTCTAGATGCAAATATTGGTGTGAGAGCTAATTCAATCAAGGAAACACTGCATGTTGGTGAAGGGCATATTGAAGAAGAATCAGCCGTTTGGTTCTTGTGGGAGAACAACTTCATTTGGCTCACTAACTTCACACACCATCAGGCTTCCAAGCAGCTCTCAAGGAAACTCAGTTTTCACACTCTATGCTTAGTGCCCTTTGAGTGCATTATCTAGGAATGAACCTGGTAGAGCATCCCACACAAATGAATGCTCCAGTTGCGGGTTTCACATGCCACCAACTCCACATTCACAGGCAACTTCAGCGCCACAGCCGTTTTCAGATAGCCCTCAATGCAAAGGCTCTAGACGCAAATATTGGTGTGAGAGCTAATTCAATCAAGGAAACACTGCATGTTGATCAAGGGCATATTGGAGAAGGATCAGCCGAGTGGTTTTTGTGGGAGAACAACTCCATTTGGCTCACTAACTTCACACACCATCAGGCTTCCAAGCAGCTCTCAAGGAAACTCAGTTTTCACACTCTATGCTTAGTGCCCTTTGAGTGCATTATCTAGGAATGAACCTGATAGAGCATCCCACACAAACGAATGCTCCACATGCGGGTTTCACATGCCACCAACTCCACATTCACAGGCAACTTCAGCGCCACAGCCGTTTTCAGATAGCCCTCAATGCAAAGGCTCTAGACACAAATATTGGTGTGAGAGCTAATTCAATCAAGGAAACACTGCATGTTGGTGAAGGGCATATTGAAGAAGGATCAGCCGAGTTTGGAGAACAACTCCATTTGGCTCACTAACTTCACACACCATCAGGCTTCCAAGCAGCTCTCAAGGAAACTCAGTTTTCACACTCTATGCTTAGTGCCCTTTGAGTGCATTATCTAGGAATGGACCTGGTAGAGCATCCCACACAAACGAATGCTCCACATGCGGGTTTCACATGCCACCAACTCCACATTCACAGGCAACTTCAGCGCCACAGCCGTTTTCAGATAGCCCTGAATGCAAAGGCTCTAGACGCAAATATTGGTGTGAGAGCTAATTCAATCAAGGAAACACTGCATGTTGGTGAAGGGCATATTGAAGAAGGATCAGCCGAGTGGTTCTTGTGGGAGAACAACTCCATTTGGCTCACTAACTTCACACACCATCAGGCTTCCAAGCAGCTCTCAAGGAAACTCAGTTTTCACACTCTATGCTTAGTGTCCTTTGAGTGCATTATCAAGGAAAGAACATAGTAGAGCATCCCACACAAACGAATGCTCCACTTGCGGGTTTCACATGCCACCAACTCCACATTCTCAGGCAACTTCAGCGCCACAGCCGTTTTCAGATAGCCCTCAATGCACAGCCTCTAGACGCAAATATTGGTGTGAGAGCTAATTCAATCAAGGAAACACTGCATGTTGGTGAAGGGCATATTGAAGAAGGATCAGCCGAGTGGTTCTTGTGGGAGAACAACTCCATTTGGCTCACTACTTCACACACCATCAGGCTTCCAAGCAGCTCTCAAGGAAACTCAGTTTTCACACTCTATGCTTAGTGCCCTTTGAGTGCATTATCTAGGAATGAACCTGGTAGAGCATCCCACACAAACGAATGCTCCACATGCGGGTTTCACATGCCACCAACTCTACATTCTCAGGCAACTTCAGCGCCACATCCGTTTTCAGATAGCCCTCAATGCAAAGGCTCTAGACACAAATATTGGTGTGAGAGCTAATTCAATCAAGGAAACACTGCATGTTGGTGAAGGACATATTGAAGAAGGATCAGCCGAGTGGTTCTTGTGGGAGAACAACTCCATTTGGCTCACTAACGTCACACACCATCAGGCTTCCAAGCAGCTCTCAAGGAAACTCAGTTTTCACACTCTATGCTTAGTGCCCTTTGAGTGCCTAGGACTGAAATGACGCTTGCTGAGCATCCCACACAAACGAATGTTCCACTTCCGGGTTTCACATGACACCAACTCCACATTCACAGGCAACTTCAGCGCCACAGCCGTTTTCAGATAGCCCTCAATGCAAAGGCTCTAGACGCAAATATTGGTGTGAGAGCTAATTCAATCAAGGAAACACTGCATGTTGGTGAAGGGCATATTGAAGAAGGATCAGCCGAGTGGTTCTTGTGGGAGAACAACTCCATTTGGCTCACTAACTTCACACACCATCAGGCTTCCAAGCAGCTCTCAAGGAAACTCAGTTTTCACACTCTATGTTTAGTGCCCTTTGAGTGCCTAGGACTGAAATGAAGCTTGCTGAGCATCCCACACAAACCAATGCTCCACATGCGGGTTTCACATGCCACCAACTCCACATTCTCAAGCAACTTCAGCGCCACAGCCGTTTTCAGATAGCCCTCAATGCAAAGGATCTAGACGCAAATATTGGTGTGAGAGCTAATTCAATCAAGGAAACACTGCATGTTGGTGAAGGGCATATTGAAGAAGGATCAGCCGAGTGGTTCTTGTGGGAGAACAACTCCATTTGGCTCACTAACGTCACACACTATCAGGCTTCCAAGCAGCTCTCAAGGAAACTCAGTTTTCACACTCTATGCTTAGTGCCCTTTGAGTGCATTATCCAGGAATGAACCTGATAGAGCATCCCACACAAACGAATGCTCCACATGCGGGTTTCACATGCCACCAACTCCACATTTACAGGCAACTTCAGCGCCACAGCCGTTTTCAGATAGCCCTCAATGCAAAGGCTCTAGACACAAATATTGGTGTGAGAGCTAATTCAATCAAGGAAACACTGCATGTTGGTGAAGGGCATATTGAAGAAGGATCAGCCGAGTGGTTCTTGTGGGAGAACAACTCCATTTGGCTCACTAACTTCACACACCATCAGGCTTCCAAGCAGCTCTCAAGGAAACTCAGTTTTCACACTCTATGCTTAGTGCCCTTTGAGTGCATTATCTAGGAATGGACCTGGTAGAGCATCCCACACAAACGAATGCTCCACATGCGGGTTTCACATGCCACCAACTCCACATTCACAGGCAACTTCAGCGCCACAGCCGTTTTCAGATAGCCCTGAATGCAAAGGCTCTAGACGCAAATATTGGTGTGAGAGCTAATTCAATCAAGGAAACACTGCATGTTGGTGAAGGGCATATTGAAGAAGGATCAGCCGAGTGGTTCTTGTGGGAGAACAACTCCATTTGGCTCACTAACTTCACACACCATCAGGCTTCCAAGCAGCTCTCAAGGAAACTCAGTTTTCACACTCTATGCTTAGTGTCCTTTGAGTGCATTATCAAGGAAAGAACATAGTAGAGCATCCCACACAAACAAATGCTCCACTTGCGGGTTTCACATGCCACCAACTCCACATTCTCAGGCAACTTCAGCGCCACAGCCGTTTTCAGATAGCCCTCAATGCACAGCCTCTAGACGCAAATATTGGTGTGAGAGCTAATTCAATCAAGGAAACACTGCATGTTGGTGAAGGGCATATTGAAGAAGGATCAGCCGAGTGGTTCTTGTGGGAGAACAACTCCATTTGGCTCACTAACTTCACACACCATCAGGCTTCCAAGCAGCTCTCAAGGAAACTCAGTTTTCACACTCTATGCTTAGTGCCCTTTGAGTGCATTATCTAGGAATGGACCTGGTAGAGCATCCCACACAAACGAATGCTCCACATGCGTGTTTCACATGCCACCAACTCCACATTCTCAGGCAACTTCAGCGCCACAGCCGTTTTCAGATAGCCCTCAATGCAAAGGCTCTAGACACAAATATTGGTGTGAGAGCTAATTCAATCAAGGAAACACTGCATGTTGGTGAAGGACATATTGAAGAAGGATCAGCCGAGTGGTTCTTGTGGGAGAACAACTCCATTTGGCTCACTAACGTCACACACCATCAGGCTTCCAAGCAGCTCTCAAGGAAACTCAGTTTTCACACTCTATGCTTAGTGCCCTTTGAGTGCCTAGGACTGAAATGACGCTTGCTGAGCATCCCACACAAACGAATGTTCCACTTCCGGGTTTCACATGACACCAACTCCACATTCACAGGCAACTTCAGCGCCACAGCCGTTTTCAGATAGCCCTGAATGCAAAGGCTCTAGACGCAAATATTGGTGTGAGAGCTAATTCAATCAAGGAAACACTGCATGTTGGTGAAGGGCATATTGAAGAAGGATCAGCCGAGTGGTTCTTGTGGGAGAACAACTCCATTTGGCTCACTAACTTCACACACCATCAGGCTTCCAAGCAGCTCTCAAGGAAACTCAGTTTTCACACTCTATGTTTAGTGCCCTTTGAGTGATTAGGACTGAAATGAAGCTTGCTGAGCTTCCCACACAAACGAATGCTCCACTTGCGGGTTTCACATGCCACAAACTGCACATTCACAGGAAACTTCAGCGCCACAGCCGTTTTCAGATAGCCCTCAATGCAAAAGCTCTAGACGCAAATATTGGTGTGAGACCTAATTCAATCAAGGAAACACTGCATGTTGGTGAAGGGCATATTGAAGAAGGATCAGCCGAGTGGTTCTTGTGGGAGAACAACTGCATTTGGCTCACTAACTTCACACACCATCAGGCTTCCAAGCAGCTCTCAAGGAAACTCAGTTTTCACACTCTATGCTTAGTGCCCTTTGAGTGCCTAGGACTGAAAGGAAGCTTGCTGAGCATCCCACACAAACGAATGCTCCACATGCGGGTTTCACATGCCACCAACTCCACATTCACAGGCAACTTCAGCGTCACAGCCGGTTTCAGATAGCCCTCAATGCAAAGGCTCTAGACGCAAATATTGGTGTGAGAGCTATTTCAATCAAGGAAACACTGCATGTTGGTGAAGGGCATATTGAAGAAGGATCAGCCGAGTGGTTCTTGTGGGAGAACAACACCATTTGGCTCACTAACTTCACACACCATCAGGTTTCCAAGCAGCTCTCTAGGAAACTCAGTTTTCACACTCTATGCTTAGTGCCCTTTGAGTGCATTATCTAGGAGTGGACCTGGTAGAGCATCCCACACAAACGAATGCTCCACATGCGGGTTTCACATGCCACCAACTCCACATTCACAGGCAACTTCAGCGCCACAGCCGTTTTCAGATAGCCCTCAATGCAAAGGCTCTAGACGCAAATATTGGTGTGAGAGCTAATTCAATCAAGGAAACACTGCATGTTGGTGAAGGGCATATTGAAGAAGGATCAGCCGAGTGGTTCTTGTGGGAGAACAACTCCATTTGGCTCACTAACTTCACACACCATCAGGCTTCCAAGCAGCTCTCAAGGAAACTCAGTTTTCACACTCTATGCTTAGTGCCCTTTGAGTGCATTATCTAGGAATGAACCTGGTAGAGCATCCCACACAAACGAATGCTCCACATGCGGGTTTCACATGCCACCAACTCTACATTCACAGGCAACTTCAGCGCCACAGCCGTTTTCAGATAGCCCTCAATGCAAAGGCTCTAGACACAAATATTGGTGTGAGAGCTAATTCAATCAAGGAAACACTGCATGTTGGTGAAGGGCATATTGAAGAAGGATCAGCCTAGTGGGGAGAACAACTCCATTTGGCTCACTAACTTCACACACCATCAGGCTTCCAAGCAGCTCTCAAGGAAACTCAGTTTTCACACTCTATGCTTAGTGCCCTTTGAGTGCAGTATCCAGGTATGAACTGGTAGAGCATCCTACACAAACGAATGCTCCACATGCGGGTTTCACATGCCACCAACTCTACATTCACAGGCAACTTCAGCGCCACAGCCGTTTTCAGATAGCCCTCAATGCAAAGGCTCTAGACGCAAATATTGGTGTGAGAGCTAATTCAATCAAGGAAACATTGCATGTTGGTGAAGGGCATATTGAAGAAGGATCAGCCGAGTGGTTCTTGTGGGAGAACAACTCCATTTGGCTCACTAACTTCACACACCATCAGGCTTCCAGGCAGCTCTCAAGGAAACTCAGTTTTCACACTCTATGCTTAGTGCCCTTTGAGTGCCTAGGACTGAAAGGAAGCTTGCTGAGCATCCCACACAAACGAATGCTCCACATGCGGGTTTCACATGCCACCAACTCCACATTCACAGGCAACTTCAGCGTCACAGCCGTTTTCAGATAGCCCTCAATGCAAAGGCTCTAGACGCAAATATTGGTGTGAGAGCTATTTCAATCAAGGAAACACTGCATGTTGGTGAAGGGCATATTGAAGAAGGATCAGCCGAGTGGTTCTTGTGGGAGAACAACACCATTTTTCTCACTAACTTCACACACCATCAGGCTTCCAAGCAGCTCTCAAGGAAACTCAGTTTTCACACTCTATGCTTAGTGCCCTTTGAGTGCATTATCTAGGAATGGACCTGGTAGAGCATCCCACACAAACGAATGCTCCACATGCGGGTTTCACATGCCACCAACTCCACATTCACAGGCAACTTCAGCGCCACAGCCGTTTTCAGATAGCCCTCAATGCAAAGGCTCTAGACGCAAATATTGGTGTGAGAGCTAATTCAATCAAGGAAACACTGCATGTTGGTGAAGGGCATATTGAAGAAGGACCAGCCGAGTGGTTCTTGTGGGAGAACAACTCCATTTGGCTCACTAACTTCACACACCATCAGGCTTCCAAGCAGTTCTCAAGGAAACTCAGTTTTCACACTCTATGCTTAGTGTCCATTGAGTGCAGTATCCAGGTATGAACTGGTAGAGCATCCCACACAAACGAATGCTCCACATGCGGGTTTCACATGCCACCAACTCCACATTCACAGGCAACTTCAGCGTCACAGCCGTTTTCAGATAGCCCTGAATGCAAAGGCTCTAGACGCAAATATTGGTGTGAGAGCTAATTCAATCAAGGAAACACTGCATGTTGGTGAAGGGCATATTGAAGAAGGATCAGCCGAGTGGTTCTTGTGGGAGAACAACTCCATTTGGCTCACTAACTTCACACACCATCAGGCTTCCAAGCAGCTCTCAAGGAAACTCAGTTTTCACACTCTATGTTTAGTGCCCTTTGAGTGATTGGGACTGAAATGAAGCTTGCTGAGCTTCCCACACAAACGAATGCTCCACTTGCGGGTTTCACATGCCACAAACTGCACATTCACAGGAAACTTCAGCGCCACAGCCGTTTTCAGATAGCCCTCAATGCAAAAGCTCTAGACGCAAATATTGGTGTGAGACCTAATTCAATCAAGGAAACACTGCATGTTGGTGAAGGGCATATTGAAGAAGGATCAGCCGAGTGGTTCTTGTGGGAGAACAACTGCATTTGGCTCACTAACTTCACACACCATCAGGCTTCCAAGCAGCTCTCAAGGAAACTCAGTTTTCACACTCTATGCTTAGTGCCCTTTGAGTGCCTAGGACTGAAAGGAAGCTTGCTGAGCATCCCACACAAACGAATGCTCCACATGCGGGTTTCACATGCCACCAACTCCACATTCACAGGCAACTTCAGCGTCACAGCCGGTTTCAGATAGCCCTCAATGCAAAGGCTCTAGACGCAAATATTGGTGTGAGAGCTATTTCAATCAAGGAAACACTGCATGTTGGTGAAGGGCATATTGAAGAAGGATCAGCCGAGTGGTTCTTGTGGGAGAACAACTCCATTTGGCTCACTAACTTCACACACCATCAGGTTTCCAAGCAGCTCTCTAGGAAACTCAGTTTTCACACTCTATGCTTAGTGCCCTTTGAGTGCATTATCTAGGAGTGGACCTGGTAGAGCATCCCACACAAACGAATGCTCCACATGCGGGTTTCACATGCCACCAACTCCACATTCACAGGCAACTTCAGCGCCACAGCCGTTTTCAGATAGCCCTCAATGCAAAGGCTCTAGACGCAAATATTGGTGTGAGAGCTAATTCAATCAAGGAAACACTGCATGTTGGTGAAGGGCATATTGAAGAAGGATCAGCCGAGTGGTTCTTGTGGGAGAACAACTCCATTTGGCTCACTAACTTCACACACCATCAGGCTTCCAAGCAGCTCTCAAGGAAACTCAGTTTTCACACTCTATGCTTAGTGCCCTTTGAGTGCATTATCTAGGAATGAACCTGGTAGAGCATCCCACACAAACGAATGCTCCACATGCGGGTTTCACATGCCACCAACTCTACATTCACAGGCAACTTCAGCGCCACAGCCGTTTTCAGATAGCCCTCAATGCAAAGGCTCTAGACACAAATATTGGTGTGAGAGCTAATTCAATCAAGGAAACACTGCATGTTGGTGAAGGGCATATTGAAGAAGGATCAGCCTAGTGGGGAGAACAACTCCATTTGGCTCACTAACTTCACACACCATCAGGCTTCCAAGCAGCTCTCAAGGAAACTCAGTTTTCACACTCTATGCTTAGTGCCCTTTATTGCAGTATCCAGGTATGAACTGGTAGAGCATCCCACACAAACGAATGCTCCACATGCGGGTTTCACATGCCACCAACTCTACATTCACAGGCAACTTCAGCGCCACAGCCGTTTTCAGATAGCCCTCAATGCAAAGGCTCTAGACGCAAATATTGGTGTGAGAGCTAATTCAATCAAGGAAACATTGCATGTTGGTGAAGGGCATATTGAAGAAGGATCAGCCGAGTGGTTCTTGTGGGAGAACAACTCCATTTGGCTCACTAACTTCACACACCCATCAGGCTTCCAGGCAGCTCTCAAGGAAACTCAGTTTTCACACTCTATGCTTAGTGTCCTTTGAGTGCCTATGACTGAAATGAAGCTTGCTGAGCATCCCACACAAACCAATGCTCCACATGCGGGTTTCACATGCCACCAACTCCACATTCACAGGCAACTTCAGCGTCACAGCCGGTTTCAGATAGCCCTCAATGCAAAGGCTCTAGACGCAAATATTGGTGTGAGAGCTAATTCAATCAAGGAAACACTGCATGTTGGTGAAGGGCATATTGAAAAAGGATCAGCCGAGTGGTTCTTGTGGGAGAACAACTCCATTTGGCTCACTAACTTCACACACCATCAGGCTTCCAAGCAGCTCTCAAGGAAACTCAGTTTTCACACTCTATGCTTAGTGCCCTTTGAGTGCATTATCTAGGAATGAACCTGGTAGAGCATCCCACACAAACGAATGCTCCACTTGCGGGTTTCACATGCCACCAACTCCACATTCACAGGCAACTTCAGCGCCACAGCCGGTTTCAGATAGCCCTCAATGCAAAGGCTCTAGACACAAATATTGGTGTGAGAGCTAATTCAATCAAGGAAACACTGCATGTTGGTGAAGGGCATATTGAAGAAGGATCAGCCGAGTGGTTCTTGTGGGAGAACAACTCCATTTGGCTCACTAACTTCACACACCATCAGGCTTCCAAGCAGCTCTCAAGGGGGGAAACTCAGTTTTCACACTCTATGCTTAGTGCCCTTTGAGTGCCTAGGACTGAAAAAGGAAGCTTGCTGAGCATCCCACACAAACGAATGCTCCACATGCGGGTTTCACATGCCACCAACTCCACATTCACAGGCAACTTCAGCGTCACAGCCGTTTTCAGATAGCCCTCAATGCAAAGGCTCTAGACGCAAATATTGGTGTGAGAGCTATTTCAATCAAGGAAACACTGCATGTTGGTGAAGGGCATATTGAAGAAGGATCAGCCGAGTGGTTCTTGTGGGAGAACAACACCATTTTTCTCACTAACTTCACACACCATCAGGTTTCCAAGCAGCTCTCAAGGAAACTCAGTTTTCACACTCTATGCTTAGTGCCCTTTGAGCGCATTATCTAGGAATGGACCTGGTAGAGCATCCCACACAAACGAATGCTCCACATGCGGGTTTCACATGCCACCAACTCCACATTCACAGGCAACTTCAGCGCCACAGCCGTTTTCAGATAGCCCTCAATGCAAAGGCTCTAGACGCAAATATTGGTGTGAGAGCTAATTCAATCAAGGAAACACTGCATGTTGGTGAAGGGCATATTGAAGAAGGACCAGCCGAGTGGTTCTTGTGGGAGAACAACTCCATTTGGCTCACTAACTTCACACACCATCAGGCTTCCAAGCAGTTCTCAAGGAAACTCAGTTTTCACACTCTATGCTTAGTGTCCATTGAGTGCAGTATCCAGGTATGAACTGGTAGAGCATCCCACACAAACGAATGCTCCACATGCGGGTTTCACATGCCACCAACTCCACATTCACAGGCAACTTCAGCGTCACAGCCGGTTTCAGATAGCCCTCAATGCAAAGGCTCTAGACGCAAATATTGGTGTGAGAGCTATTTCAATCAAGGAAACACTGCATGTTGGTGAAGGGCATATTGAAGAAGGATCAGCCGAGTGGTTCTTGTGGGAGAACAACTCCATTTGGCTCACTAACTTCACACACCATCAGGCTTCCAAGCAGCTCTCAAGGAAACTCAGTTTTCACACTCTATGCTTAGTGCCCTTTGAGTGCATTATCTAGGAATGAACCTGGTAGAGAATCCCACACAAACGAATGCTCCACATGCGGGTTTCACATGCCACCAACTCCACATTCACAGGCAACTTCAGCGCCACAGCCGTTTTCAGATAGCCCTCAATGCAAAGGCTCTAGACGCAAATATTGGTGTGAGAGCTAATTCAATCAAGGAAACACTGCATGTTGGTGAAGGGCATATTGAAGAAGGATCAGCCGAGTGGTTCTTGTGGGAGAACAACTCCATTTGGCTCACTAAATTCACACACCATCAGGCTTTCAAGCAGCTCTCAAGGAAACTCAGTTTTCACACTCTATGCTTAGTGCCCTTTGAGTGACTAGGGCTGAAATGAAGCTTGCTGAGCATCCCACACAAACCAATGCTCTACATGCGGGTTTCACATGCCACAAACTCCACATTCACAGGCAACTTCAGCGCCACAGCCGTTTTCAGATAGCCCTCAATGCACAGCCTGTAGACGCAAATATTGGTGTGAGAGCTAATTCAATCAAGGAAACACTGCATGTTGGTGAAGGGCATATTGAAGAAGGATCAGCCGAGTGGTTCTTGTGGGAGAACAACTCCATTTGGCTCACAAACTTCACACACCATCAGGCTTCCAAGCAGCTCTCAAGGAAACTCAGTTTTCACACTCTATGCTTAGTGCCCTTTGAGTGCATTATCTAGGAATGGACCTGGTAGAGCATCCCACACAAACGAATGCTCCACATGCGGGTTTCACATGCCACCAACTCTACATTCTCAGGCAACTTCAGCGCCACAGCCGTTTTCAGATAGCCCTCAATGCAAAGGCTCTAGACACAAATATTGGTGTGAGAGCTAATTCAATCAAGGAAACACTGCATGTTGGTGAAGGACATATTGAAGAAGGATCAGCCGAGTGGTTCTTGTGGGAGAACAACTCCATTTGGCTCACTAACGTCACACACCATCAGGCTTCCAAGCAGCTCTCAAGGAAACTCAGTTTTCACACTCTATGCTTAGTGCCCTTTGAGTGCCTAGGACTGAAATGAAGCTTGGTGAGCATCCCACACAAACGAATGTTCCACTTCCGGGTTTCACATGACACCAACTCCACATTCACAGGAAACTTCAGCGCCACAGCCGTTTTCAGATAGCCCTCAATGCAAAGGCTCTAGACGCAAATATTGGTGTGAGAGCTAATTCAATCAAGGAAACACTGCATGTTGGTGAAGGGCATATTGAAGAAGGATCAGCCGAGTGGTTCTTGTGGGAGAACAACTCCATCACTAACTTCACACACCATCAGGCTTCCAAGCAGCTCTCAAGGAAACTCAGTTTTCACACTCTATGTTTAGTGCCCTTTGAGTGATTAGGACTGAAATGAAGCTTGCTGAGCTTCCCACACAAACGAATGCTCCACTTGCGGGTTTCACATGCCACAAACTGCACATTCACAGGAAACTTCAGCGCCACAGCCGTTTTCAGATAGCCCTCAATGCAAAGGCTCTAGACGCAAATATTGGTGTGAGAGCTAATTCAATCAAGGAAACACTGCATGTTGGTGAAGGGCATATTGAAGAAGGATCAGCCGAGTGGTTCTTGTGGGAGAACAACTGCATTTGGCTCACTAACTTCACACACCATCAGGCTTCCAAGCAGCTCTCAAGGAAACTCAGTTTTCACACTCTATGCTTAGTGCCCTTTGAGTGCATTATCTAGGAATGAACCAGGTAGAGCATCCCACACAAACGAATGCTTCACATGCGGGTTTCACATGCCACCAACTCCACATTCTCAGGCAACTTCAGCGCCACAGCCGTTTTCAGATAGCCCTCAATGCAAAGGCTCTAGATGCAAATACTGGTGTGAGACCTAATTCAATCAAGGAAACACTGCATGTTGGTGAAGGGCATATTGAAGAAGGATCAGCCGAGTGGTTCTTGTGGGAGAACAACTCCATTTGGCTCACTAACTTCACACACCATCAGGCTTCCAAGCAGCTCTCAAGGAAACTCAGTTTTCACACTCTATGCTTAGTGCCCTTTGAGTGCCTAGGACTGAAAGGAAGCTTGCTGAGCATCCCACACAAACGAATGCTCCACATGCGGGTTTCACATGCCACCAACTCCACATTCACAGGCAACTTCAGCGTCACAGCCGGTTTCAGATAGCCCTCAATGCAAAGGCTCTAGACGCAAATATTGGTGTGAGAGCTATTTCAATCAAGGAAACACTGCATGTTGGTGAAGGGCATATTGAAGAAGGATCAGCCGAGTGGTTCTTGTGGGAGAACAACACCATTTGGCTCACTAACTTCACACACCATCAGGTTTCCAAGCAGCTCTCAAGGAAACTCAGTTTTCACACTCTATGCTTAGTGCCCTTTGAGTGCATTATCTAGGAGTGGACCTGGTAGAGCATCCCACACAAACGAATGCTCCACATGCGGGTTTCACATGCCACTAACTCCACATTCACAGGCAACTTCAGCGCCACAGCCGTTTTCAGATAGCCCTCAATGCAAAGGCTCTAGACGCAAATATTGGTGTGAGAGCTAATTCAATCAAGGAAACACTGCATGTTGGTGAAGGGCATATTGAAGAAGGATCAGCCGAGTGGTTCTTGTGGGAGAACAACTCCATTTGGCTCACTAACTTCACACACCATCATGCTTCCAAGCAGCTCTCAAGGAAACTCAGTTTTCACACTCTATGCTTAGTGCCCTTTGAGTGCATTATCTAGGAATGAACCTGGTAGAGCATCCCACACAAACGAATGCTCCACATGCGGGTTTCACATGCCACCAACTCTACATTCACAGGCAACTTCAGCGCCACAGCCGTTTTCAGATAGCCCTCAATGCAAAGGCTCTAGACACAAATATTGGTGTGAGAGCTAATTCAATCAAGGAAACACTGCATATTGGTGAAGGGCATATTGAAGAAGGATCAGCCTAGTGGGGAGAACAACTCCATTTGGCTCACTAACTTCACACACCATCAGGCTTCCAAGCAGCTCTCAAGGAAACTCAGTTTTCACACTCTATGCTTAGTGCCCTTTGAGTGCCTAGGACTGAAATGAAGCTTGGTGAGCATCCCACACAAACGAATGCTCCACATGCGGGTTTCACATGCCACCAACTCCACATTCACAGGCAACTTCAGCGCCACAGCCGTTTTCAGATAGCCCTCAATGCAAAGGCTCTAGACGCAAATATTGGTGTGAGAGCTAATTCAATCAAGGAAACACTGCATGTTGGTGAAGGGCATATTGAAGAAGGATCAGCCGAGTGGTTCTTGTGGGAGAACAACTCCATTTGGCTCACTAACTTCACACACCATCAGGCTTCCAAGCAGCTCTCAAGGAAACTCAGTTTTCACACTCTATGCTTAGTGCCCTTTGAGTGCAGTATCCAGGTATGAACTGGTAGAGCATCCCACACAAACGAATGCTCCACATGCGGGTTTCACATGCCACCAACTCTACATTCACAGGCAACTTCAGCGCCACAGCCGTTTTCAGATAGCCCTCAATGCAAAGGCTCTAGACGCAAATATTGGTGTGAGAGCTAATTCAATCAAGGAAACACTGCATGTTGGTGAAGGGCATATTGAAGAAGGATCAGCCGAGTGGTTCTTGTGGGAGAACAACTCCATTTGGCTCACTAACTTCACACACCATCAGGCTTCCAGGCAGCTCTCAAGGAAACTCAGTTTTCACACTCTATGCTTAGTGTCCTTTGAGTGCCTATGACTGAAATGAAGCTTGCTGAGCATCCCACACAAACGAATGCTCCACATGCGGGTTTCACATGCCACCAACTCCACATTCTCAGGCAACTTCAGCGTCACAGCCGGTTTCAGATAGCCCTCAATGCAAAGGCTCTAGACGCAAATATTGGTGTGAGAGCTAATTCAATCAAGGAAACACTGCATGTTGGTGAAGGGCATATTGAAAAAGGATCAGCCGAGTGGTTCTTGTGGGAGAACAACTCCATTTGGCTCACTAACTTCACACACCATCAGGCTTCCAAGCAGCTCTCAAGGAAACTCAGTTTTCACACTCTATGCTTAGTGCCCTTTGAGTGCATTATCTAGGAATGAACCTGGTAGAGCATCCCACACAAACGAATGCTCCACTTGCGGGTTTCACATGCCACCAACTCCACATTCACAGGCAACTTCAGCGCCACAGCCGGTTTCAGATAGCCCTCAATGCAAAGGCTCTAGACACAAATATTGGTGGGAGAGCTAATTCAATCAAGGAAACACTGCATGTTGGTGAAGGGCATATTGAAGAAGGATCAGCCGAGTGGTTCTTGTGGGAGAACAACTCCATTTGGCTCACTAACTTCACACACCATCAGGCTTCCAAGCAGCTCTCAAGGAAACTCAGTTTTCACACTCTATGCTTAGTGCCCTTTGAGTGCCTAGGACTGAAAGGAAGCTTGCTGAGCATCCCACACAAACGAATGCTCCACATGCGGGTTTCACATGCCACCAACTCCACATTCACAGGCAACTTCAGCGTCACAGCCGTTTTCAGATAGCCCTCAATGCAAAGGCTCTAGACGCAAATATTGGTGTGAGAGCTATTTCAATCAAGGAAACACTGCATGTTGGTGAAGGGCATATTGAAGAAGGATCAGCCGAGTGGTTCTTGTGGGAGAACAACACCATTTTTCTCACTAACTTCACACACCATCAGGTTTCCAAGCAGCTCTCAAGGAAACTCAGTTTTCACACTCTATGCTTAGTGCCCTTTGAGTGCATTATCTAGGAATGGACCTGGTAGAGCATCCCACACAAACGAATGCTCCACATGCGGGTTTCACATGCCACCAACTCCACATTCACAGGCAACTTCAGCGCCACAGCCGTTTTCAGATAGCCCTCAATGCAAAGGCTCTAGACGCAAATATTGGTGTGAGAGCTAATTCAATCAAGGAAACACTGCATGTTGGTGAAGGGCATATTGAAGAAGGACCAGCCGAGTGGTTCTTGTGGGAGAACAACTCCATTTGGCTCACTAACTTCACACACCATCAGGCTTCCAAGCAGTTCTCAAGGAAACTCAGTTTTCACACTCTATGCTTAGTGCCCTTTGAGTGCAGTATCCAGGTATGAACTGGTAGAGCATCCCACACAAACGAATGCTCCACATGCGGTTTTCACATGCCACCAACTCCACATTCACAGGCAACTTCAGCGTCACAGCCGGTTTCAGATAGCCCTCAATGCAAAGGCTCTAGACGCAAATATTGGTGTGAGAGCTATTTCAATCAAGGAAACACTGCATGTTGGTGAAGGGCATATTGAAGAAGGATCAGCCGAGTGGTTCTTGTGGGAGAACAACTCCATTTGGCTCACTAACTTCACACACCATCAGGCTTCCAAGCAGCTCTCAAGGAAACTCAGTTTTCACACTCTATGCTTAGTGCCCTTTGAGTGCATTATCTAGGAATGAACCTGGTAGAGAATCCCACACAAACGAATGCTCCACATGCGGGTTTCACATGCCACCAACTCCACATTCACAGGCAACTTCAGCGCCACAGCCGTTTTCAGATAGCCCTCAATGCAAAGGCTCTAGACGCAAATATTGGTGTGAGAGCTAATTCAATCAAGGAAACACTGCATGTTGGTGAAGGGCATATTGAAGAAGGATCAGCCGAGTGGTTCTTGTGGGAGAACAACTCCATTTGGCTCACTAAATTCACACACCATCAGGCTTCCAAGCAGCTCTCAAGGAAACTCAGTTTTCACACTCTATGCTTAGTGCCCTTTGAGTGACTAGGACTGAAATGAAGCTTGCTGAGCATCCCACACAAACCAATGCTCCACATGCGGGTTTCACATGCCACAAACTCCACATTCACAGGAAACTTCAGCGCCACAGCCGTTTTCAGATAGCCCTCAATGCAAAGGCTCTAGACGCAAATATTGGTGTGAGAGCTAATTCAATCAAGGAAACACTGCATGTTGGTGAAGGGCATATTGAAGAAGGATCAGCCGAGTGGTTCTTGTGGGAGAACAACTCCATTTGGCTCACTAACTTCACACACCATCAGGCTTCCAAGCAGCTCTCAAGGAAACTCAGTTTTCACACTCTATGCTTAGTGCCCTTTGAGTGCATTATCTAGGAATGAACCAGGTAGAGCATCCCACACAAACGAATGCTCCACATGCGGGTTTCACATGCCACCCACTCCACATTCACAGGCAACTTTAGCGCCACAGCCGTTTTCAGATAGCCCTCAATGCAAAGGCTCTAGACGCAACTATTGGTGTGAGAGCTAATTCAATCAAGGAAACACTGCATGTTGGTGAAGGGCATATTGAAGAAGGATCAGCCGAGTGGTTCTTGTGGGAGAACAACTCCATTTGGCTCACTAACTTCACACACCATCAGGCTTCCAAGCAGCTCTCAAGGAAACTCAGTTTTCACACTCTATGCTTAGTGCCCTTTGAGTGCCTAGGACTGAAAGGAAGCTTGGTGAGCATCGTACACAAACGAATGCTCCACATGCGGGTTTCACCTGCCACCAACTCCACATTCTCAGGCAACTTCAGTGCCACTGCCATTTTCAGATAGCCCTCAATGCAAAGGCTCTAGACGCAAATATTGGTGTGAGAGCTAATTCAATCAAGGAAAGACTGCATGTTGGTGAAGGGCATATTGAAGAAGGACCAGCCGAGTGGTTCTTGTGGGAGAACAACTCCATTTGGCTCACTAACTTCACACACCATCAGGCTTCCAAGCAGCTCTCAAGGAAACTCAGTTTTCACACTCTATGCTTAGTGCCCTTTGAGTGCATTATCTAGGAATGGACCTGGTAGAGCATCCCACACAAACGAATGCTGCAAATGCGGGTTTCACATGCCACAAAGTCCACATTCACAGGCAACTTCAGTGCCACAGCCGGTTTCAGATAGCCCTCAATGCAAAGGCTCTAGACGCAAATATTGGTGTGAGAGCTAATTCAATCAAGGAAACACTGCATGTTGGTGAAGGGCATATTGAAGAAGGATCAGCCGAGTGGTTCGTGTGGGAGAACAACTCCATTTGGCTCACTAACTTCACACACCATCAGGCTTCCAAGCAGCTCTCAAGGAAACTCAGTTTTCACACTCTATGCTTAGTGCCCTTTGAGTGCATTATCTAGGAATGAACCTGGTAGAGAATCCCACACAAACGAATGCTCCACATGCGGGTTTCACATGCCACCAACTCCACATTCACAGGCAACTTCAGCGCCACAGCCGTTTTCAGATAGCCCTCAATGCAAAGGCTCTAGACGCAAATATTGGTGTGAGAGCTAATTCAATCAAGGAAACACTGCATGTTGGTGAAGGGCATATTGAAGAAGGATCAGCCGAGTGGTTCTTGTGGGAGAACAACTCCATTTGGCTCACTAAATTCACACACCATCAGGCTTCCAAGCAGCTCTCAAGGAAACTCAGTTTTCACACTCTATGCTTAGTGCCCTTTGAGTGACTAGGACTGAAATGAAGCTTGCTGAGCATCCCACACAAACCAATGCTCCACATGCGGGTTTCACATGCCACAAACTCCACATTCACAGGAAACTTCAGCGCCACAGCCGTTTTCAGATAGCCCTCAATGCAAAGGCTCTAGACGCAAATATTGGTGTGAGAGCTAATTCAATCAAGGAAACACTGCATGTTGGTGAAGGGCATATTGAAGAAGGATCAGCCGAGTGGTTCTTGTGGGAGAACAACTCCATTTGGCTCACTAACTTCACACACCATCAGGCTTCCAAGCAGCTCTCAAGGAAACTTAGTTTTCACACTCTATGCTTAGTGCCCTTTGAGTGCATTATCTAGGAATGAACCAGGTAGAGCATCCCACACAAACGAATGCTCCACATGCGGGTTTCACATGCCACCCACTCCACATTCACAGGCAACTTTAGCGCCACAGCCGTTTTCAGATAGCCCTCAATGCAAAGGCTCTAGACGCAACTATTGGTGTGAGAGCTAATTCAATCAAGGAAACACTGCATGTTGGTGAAGGGCATATTGAAGAAGGATCAGCCGAGTGGTTCTTGTGGGAGAACAACTCCATTTGGCTCACTAACTTCACACACCATCAGGCTTCCAAGCAGCTCTCAAGGAAACTCAGTTTTCACACTCTATGCTTAGTGCCCTTTGAGTGCCTAGGAGTGAAAGGAAGCTTGGTGAGCATCGTACACAAACGAATGCTCCACATGCGGGTTTCACCTGCCACCAACTCCACATTCTCAGGCAACTTCAGTGCCACTGCCATTTTCAGATAGCCCTCAATGCAAAGGCTCTAGACGCAAATATTGGTGTGAGAGCTAATTCAATCAAGGAAAGACTGCATGTTGGTGAAGGGCATATTGAAGAAGGACCAGCCGAGTGGTTCTTGTGGGAGAACAACTCCATTTGGCTCACTAACTTCACACACCATCAGGCTTCCAAGCAGCTCTCAAGGAAACTCAGTTTTCACACTCTATGCTTAGTGCCCTTTGAGTGCATTATCTAGGAATGGACCTGGTAGAGCATCCCACACAAACGAATGCTGCAAATGCGGGTTTCACATGCCACAAAGTCCACATTCACAGGCAACTTCAGTGCCACAGCCGGTTTCAGATAGCCCTCAATGCAAAGGCTCTAGACGCAAATATTGGTGTGAGAGCTAATTCAATCAAGGAAACACTGCATGTTGGTGAAGGGCATATTGAAGAAGGATCAGCCGAGTGGTTCTTGTGGGAGAACAAGTCCATTTGGCTCACTAACTTCACACACCATCAGGCTTCCAAGCAGCTCTCAAGGAAACTCAGTTTTCACAATCTATGCTTAGTGCCCTTAGAGTGCCTAGGACTGAAATGAAGCTTGCTGAGCATCCCACACAAACGAATGCTCCACATGCGGGTTTCACATGCCACCAACTCCACATTCACAGGCAACTTCAGCGTCACAGCCGTTTTCAGATAGCCCTCAATGCAAAGGCTCTAGACGCAAATATTGGTGTGAGAGCTAATTCAATCAAGGAAACACTGCATGTTGGTGAAGGGCATATTGAAGAAGGATCAGCCGAGTGGTTCTTGTGGGAGAACAACTCCATTTGGCTCACTAACTTCACACACCATCAGGCTTCCAAGCAGCTCTCAAGGAAACTCAGTTTTCACACTCTATGCTTAGTGTCCTTTGAGTGCCTAGGACTGAAATGAAGCTTGGTTAGCATCCCACACAAACGAATGTTCCACTTCCGGGTTTCACATGCCACCAACTGCACATTCACAGGCAACTTCAGCGCCACAGCCGTTTTCAGATAGCCCTCAATGCAAAGGCTCTAGACGCAAATATTGGTGGGAGAGCTAATTCAATCAAGGAAACACTGCATGTTGGTGAAGGGCATATTGAAGAAGGATCAGCCGAGTGGTTCTTGTGGGAGAACAACTCCATTTGGCTCACTAACTTCACACACCATCAGGCTTCCAAGCATTTCTCAAGGAAACTCAGTTTTCACACTCTATGCTTAGTGTCCATTGAGTGCAGTATCCAGGTATGAACTGGTAGAGCATCCCACACAAACGAATGCTCCACATGCGGGTTTCACATGCCACAAACTCCACATTCACAGGAAACTTCAGCGCCACAGCCGTTTTCAGATAGCCCTCAATGCAAAGGCTCTAGACGCAAATATTGGTGTGAGAGCTAATTCAATCAAGGAAACACTGCATGTTGGTGAAGGGCATATTGAAGAAGGATCAGCCGAGTGGTTCTTGTGGGAGAACAACTCCGTTTGGCTCACTAACTTCACACACCATCAGGCTTCCAAGCAGCTCTCAAGGAAACTCAGTTTTCACACTCTATGCTTAGTGCCCTTTGAGTGCATTATCTAGGAATGAACCTGGTAGAGCATCCCACACAAACGAATGTTCCACTTCCGGGTTTCACATGCCACCAACTCCACATTCACAGGAAACTTCAGCGCCACAGCCGTTTTCAGATAGCCCTCAATGCAAAGGCTCTAGACGCAAATATTGGTGTGAGAGCTAATTCAATCAAGGAAACACTGCATGTTGGTGAAGGGCATATTGAAGAAGGATCAGCCGAGTGGTTCTTGTGGGAGAACAACTCCATTTGGCTCACTAACTTCACACACCATCAGGCTTCCAAGCAGCTCTCAAGGAAACTCAGTTTTCACACTCTATGCTTAGTGCCCTTTGAGTGCCTAGGACTGAAAGGAAGCTTGCTGAGCATCCCACACAAACGAATGCTCCACATGCGGGTTTCACATGCCACCAACTCCACATTCACAGGCAACTTCAGCGTCACAGCCGTTTTCAGATAGCCCTCAATGCAAAGGCTCTAGACGCAAATATTGGTGTGAGAGCTATTTCAATCAAGGAAACACTGCATGTTGGTGAAGGGCATATTGAAGAAGGATCAGCCGAGTGGTTCTTGTGGGAGAACAACACCATTTTTCTCACTAACTTCACACACCATCAGGTTTCCAAGCAGCTCTCAAGGAAACTCAGTTTTCACACTCTATGCTTAGTGCCCTTTGAGTGCATTATCTAGGAATGGACCTGGTAGAGCATCCCACACAAACGAATGCTCCACATGCGGGTTTCACATGCCACCAACTCCACATTCACAGGCAACTTCAGCGCCACAGCCGTTTTCAGATAGCCCTCAATGCAAAGGCTCTAGACGCAAATATTGGTGTGAGAGCTAATTCAATCAAGGAAACACTGCATGTTGGTGAAGGGCATATTGAAGAAGGACCAGCCGAGTGGTTCTTGTGGGAGAACAACTCCATTTGGCTCACTAACTTCACACACCATCAGGCTTCCAAGCAGTTCTCAAGGAAACTCAGTTTTCACACTCTATGCTTAGTGCCCTTTGAGTGCAGTATCCAGGTATGAACTGGTAGAGCATCCCACACAAACGAATGCTCCACATGCGGTTTTCACATGCCACCAACTCCACATTCACAGGCAACTTCAGCGTCACAGCCGGTTTCAGATAGCCCTCAATGCAAAGGCTCTAGACGCAAATATTGGTGTGAGAGCTATTTCAATCAAGGAAACACTGCATGTTGGTGAAGGGCATATTGAAGAAGGATCAGCCGAGTGGTTCTTGTGGGAGAACAACTCCATTTGGCTCACTAACTTCACACACCATCAGGCTTCCAAGCAGCTCTCAAGGAAACTCAGTTTTCACACTCTATGCTTAGTGCCCTTTGAGTGCATTATCTAGGAATGAACCTGGTAGAGAATCCCACACAAACGAATGCTCCACATGCGGGTTTCACATGCCACCAACTCCACATTCACAGGCAACTTCAGCGCCACAGCCGTTTTCAGATAGCCCTCAATGCAAAGGCTCTAGACGCAAATATTGGTGTGAGAGCTAATTCAATCAAGGAAACACTGCATGTTGGTGAAGGGCATATTGAAGAAGGATCAGCCGAGTGGTTCTTGTGGGAGAACAACTCCATTTGGCTCACTAAATTCACACACCATCAGGCTTCCAAGCAGCTCTCAAGGAAACTCAGTTTTCACACTCTATGCTTAGTGCCCTTTGAGTGACTAGGACTGAAATGAAGCTTGCTGAGCATCCCACACAAACCAATGCTCCACATGCGGGTTTCACATGCCACAAACTCCACATTCACAGGAAACTTCAGCGCCACAGCCGTTTTCAGATAGCCCTCAATGCAAAGGCTCTAGACGCAAATATTGGTGTGAGAGCTAATTCAATCAAGGAAACACTGCATGTTGGTGAAGGGCATATTGAAGAAGGATCAGCCGAGTGGTTCTTGTGGGAGAACAACTCCATTTGGCTCACTAACTTCACACACCATCAGGCTTCCAAGCAGCTCTCAAGGAAACTCAGTTTTCACACTCTATGCTTAGTGCCCTTTGAGTGCATTATCTAGGAATGAACCAGGTAGAGCATCCCACACAAACGAATGCTCCACATGCGGGTTTCACATGCCACCCACTCCACATTCACAGGCAACTTCAGCGCCACAGCCGTTTTCAGATAGCCCTCAATGCAAAGGCTCTAGACGCAACTATTGGTGTGAGAGCTAATTCAATCAAGGAAACACTGCGTGTTGGTGAAGGGCATATTGAAGAAGGATCAGCCGAGTGGTTCTTGTGGGAGAACAACTCCATTTGGCTCACTAACTTCACACACCATCAGGCTTCCAATCAGCTCTCAAGGAAACTCAGTTTTCACACTCTATGCTTAGTGCCCTTTGAGTGCAGTATCCAGGTATGAACTGGTAGAGCATCCCACACAAACGAATGCTCCACATGCGGGTTTCACATGCCACCAACTCTACATTCACAGGCAACGTCAGCGCCACAGCCGTTTTCAGATAGCCCTCAATGCAAAGGCTCTAGACGCAAATATTGGTGTGAGAGCTAATTCAATGAAGGAAACACTGCATGTTGGTGAAGGGCATATTGAAGAAGGATCAGCCGAGTGGTTCTTGTGGGAGAACAACTCCATTTGGCTCACTAACTTCACACACCATCAGGCTTCCAAGCAGCTCTCAAGGAAACTCAGTTTTCACACTCTATGCTTAGTGCCCTTTGAGTGCCTAGGACTGAAAGGAAGCTTGGTGAGCATCGTACACAAACGAATGCTCCACATGCGGGTTTCACCTGCCACCAACTCCACATTCTCAGGCAACTTCAGTGCCACTGCCATTTTCAGATAGCCCTCAATGCAAAGGCTCTAGACGCAAATATTGGTGTGAGAGCTAATTCAATCAAGGAAAGACTGCATGTTGGTGAAGGGCATATTGAAGAAGGACCAGCCGAGTGGTTCTTGTGGGAGAACAACTCCATTTGGCTCACTAACTTCACACACCATCAGGCTTCCAAGCAGCTCTCAAGGAAACTCAGTTTTCACACTCTATGCTTAGTGCCCTTTGAGTGCATTATCTAGGAATGGACCTGGTAGAGCATCCCACACAAACGAATGCTGCAAATGCGGGTTTCACATGCCACAAAGTCCACATTCACAGGCAACTTCAGTGCCACAGCCGGTTTCAGATAGCCCTCAATGCAAAGGCTCTAGACGCAAATATTGGTGTGAGAGCTAATTCAATCAAGGAAACACTGCATGTTGGTGAAGGGCATATTGAAGAAGGATCAGCCGAGTGGTTCTTGTGGGAGAACAAGTCCATTTGGCTCACTAACTTCACACACCATCAGGCTTCCAAGCAGCTCTCAAGGAAACTCAGTTTTCACAATCTATGCTTAGTGCCCTTAGAGTGCCTAGGACTGAAATGAAGCTTGCTGAGCATCCCACACAAACGAATGCTCCACATGCGGGTTTCACATGCCACCAACTCCACATTCACAGGCAACTTCAGCGTCACAGCCGTTTTCAGATAGCCCTCAATGCAAAGGCTCTAGACGCAAATATTGGTGTGAGAGCTAATTCAATCAAGGAAACACTGCATGTTGGTGAAGGGCATATTGAAGAAGGATCAGCCGAGTGGTTCTTGTGGGAGAACAACTCCATTTGGCTCACTAACTTCACACACCATCAGGCTTCCAAGCAGCTCTCAAGGAAACTCAGTTTTCACACTCTATGCTTAGTGTCCTTTGAGTGCCTAGGACTGAAATGAAGCTTGGTTAGCATCCCACACAAACGAATGTTCCACTTCCGGGTTTCACATGCCACCAACTGCACATTCACAGGCAACTTCAGCGCCACAGCCGTTTTCAGATAGCCCTCAATGCAAAGGCTCTAGACGCAAATATTGGTGGGAGAGCTAATTCAATCAAGGAAACACTGCATGTTGGTGAAGGGCATATTGAAGAAGGATCAGCCGAGTGGTTCTTGTGGGAGAACAACTCCATTTGGCTCACTAAATTCACACACCATCAGGCTTCCAAGCAGCTCTCAAGGAAACTCAGTTTTCACACTCTATGCTTAGTGCCCTTTGAGTGACTAGGACTGAAATGAAGCTTGCTGAGCATCCCACACAAACCAATGCTCCACATGCGGGTTTCACATGCCACAAACTCCACATTCACAGGAAACTTCAGCGCCACAGCCGTTTTCAGATAGCCCTCAATGCAAAGGCTCTAGACGCAAATATTGGTGTGAGAGCTAATTCAATCAAGGAAACACTGCATGTTGGTGAAGGGCATATTGAAGAAGGATCAGCCGAGTGGTTCTTGTGGGAGAACAACTCCATTTGGCTCACTAACTTCACACACCATCAGGCTTCCAAGCAGCTCTCAAGGAAACTCAGTTTTCACACTCTATGCTTAGTGCCCTTTGAGTGCATTATCTAGGAATGAACCAGGTAGAGCATCCCACACAAACGAATGCTCCACATGCGGGTTTCACATGCCACCCACTCCACATTCACAGGCAACTTCAGCGCCACAGCCGTTTTCAGATAGCCCTCAATGCAAAGGCTCTAGACGCAACTATTGGTGTGAGAGCTAATTCAATCAAGGAAACACTGCATGTTGGTGAAGGGCATATTGAAGAAGGATCAGCCGAGTGGTTCTTGTGGGAGAACAACTCCATTTGGCTCACTAACTTCACACACCATCAGGCTTCCAAGCAGCTCTCAAGGAAACTCAGTTTTCACACTCTATGCTTAGTGCCCTTTGAGTGCCTAGGACTGAAAGGAAGCTTGGTGAGCATCGTACACAAACGAATGCTCCACATGCGGGTTTCACCTGCCACCAACTCCACATTCTCAGGCAACTTCAGTGCCACTGCCATTTTCAGATAGCCCTCAATGCAAAGGCTCTAGACGCAAATATTGGTGTGAGAGCTAATTCAATCAAGGAAAGACTGCATGTTGGTGAAGGGCATATTGAAGAAGGACCAGCCGAGTGGTTCTTGTGGGAGAACAACTCCATTTGGCTCACTAACTTCACACACCATCAGGCTTCCAAGCAGCTCTCAAGGAAACTCAGTTTTCACACTCTATGCTTAGTGCCCTTTGAGTGCATTATCTAGGAATGGACCTGGTAGAGCATCCCACACAAACGAATGCTGCAAATGCGGGTTTCACATGCCACAAAGTCCACATTCACAGGCAACTTCAGTGCCACAGCCGGTTTCAGATAGCCCTCAATGCAAAGGCTCTAGACGCAAATATTGGTGTGAGAGCTAATTCAATCAAGGAAACACTGCATGTTGGTGAAGGGCATATTGAAGAAGGATCAGCCGAGTGGTTCTTGTGGGAGAACAAGTCCATTTGGCTCACTAACTTCACACACCATCAGGCTTCCAAGCAGCTCTCAAGGAAACTCAGTTTTCACAATCTATGCTTAGTGCCCTTAGAGTGCCTAGGACTGAAATGAAGCTTGCTGAGCATCCCACACAAACGAATGCTCCACATGCGGGTTTCACATGCCACCAACTCCACATTCACAGGCAACTTCAGCGTCACAGCCGTTTTCAGATAGCCCTCAATGCAAAGGCTCTAGACGCAAATATTGGTGTGAGAGCTAATTCAATCAAGGAAACACTGCATGTTGGTGAAGGGCATATTGAAGAAGGATCAGCCGAGTGGTTCTTGTGGGAGAACAACTCCATTTGGCTCACTAACTTCACACACCATCAGGCTTCCAAGCAGCTCTCAAGGAAACTCAGTTTTCACACTCTATGCTTAGTGTCCTTTGAGTGCCTAGGACTGAAATGAAGCTTGGTTAGCATCCCACACAAACGAATGTTCCACTTCCGGGTTTCACATGCCACCAACTGCACATTCACAGGCAACTTCAGCGCCACAGCCGTTTTCAGATAGCCCTCAATGCAAAGGCTCTAGACGCAAATATTGGTGGGAGAGCTAATTCAATCAAGGAAACACTGCATGTTGGTGAAGGGCATATTGAAGAAGGATCAGCCGAGTGGTTCTTGTGGGAGAACAACTCCATTTGGCTCACTAACTTCACACACCATCAGGCTTCCAAGCATTTCTCAAGGAAACTCAGTTTTCACACTCTATGCTTAGTGTCCATTGAGTGCAGTATCCAGGTATGAACTGGTAGAGCATCCCACACAAACGAATGCTCCACATGCGGGTTTCACATGCCACAAACTCCACATTCACAGGAAACTTCAGCGCCACAGCCGTTTTCAGATAGCCCTCAATGCAAAGGCTCTAGACGCAAATATTGGTGTGAGAGCTAATTCAATCAAGGAAACACTGCATGTTGGTGAAGGGCATATTGAAGAAGGATCAGCCGAGTGGTTCTTGTGGGAGAACAACTCCGTTTGGCTCACAAACTTCACACACCATCAGGCTTCCAAGCAGCTCTCAAGGAAACTCAGTTTTCACACTCTATGCTTAGTGCCCTTTGAGTGCATTATCTAGGAATGAACCTGGTAGAGCATCCCACACAAACGAATGTTCCACTTCCGGGTTTCACATGCCACCAACTCCACATTCACAGGAAACTTCAGCGCCACAGCCGTTTTCAGATAGCCCTCAATGCAAAGGCTCTAGACGCAAATATTGGTGTGAGAGCTAATTCAATCAAGGAAACACTGCATGTTGGTGAAGGGCATATTGAAGAAGGATCAGCCGAGTGGTTCTTGTGGGAGAACAACTCCATTTGGCTCACTAACTTCACACACCATCAGGCTTCCAAGCAGCTCTCAAGGAAACTCAGTTTTCACACTCTATGCTTAGTGCCCTTTGAGTGCCTAGGACTGAAAGGAAGCTTGCTGAGCATCCCACACAAACGAATGCTCCACATGCGGGTTTCACATGCCACCAACTCCACATTCACAGGCAACTTCAGCGTCACAGCCGTTTTCAGATAGCCCTCAATGCAAAGGCTCTAGACGCAAATATTGGTGTGAGAGCTATTTCAATCAAGGAAACACTGCATGTTGGTGAAGGGCATATTGAAGAAGGATCAGCCGAGTGGTTCTTGTGGGAGAACAACACCATTTTTCTCACTAACTTCACACACCATCAGGTTTCCAAGCAGCTCTCAAGGAAACTCAGTTTTCACACTCTATGCTTAGTGCCCTTTGAGTGCATTATCTAGGAATGGACCTGGTAGAGCATCCCACACAAACGAATGCTCCACATGCGGGTTTCACATGCCACCAACTCCACATTCACAGGCAACTTCAGCGCCACAGCCGTTTTCAGATAGCCCTCAATGCAAAGGCTCTAGACGCAAATATTGGTGTGAGAGCTAATTCAATCAAGGAAACACTGCATGTTGGTGAAGGGCATATTGAAGAAGGACCAGCCGAGTGGTTCTTGTGGGAGAACAACTCCATTTGGCTCACTAACTTCACACACCATCAGGCTTCCAAGCAGTTCTCAAGGAAACTCAGTTTTCACACTCTATGCTTAGTGCCCTTTGAGTGCAGTATCCAGGTATGAACTGGTAGAGCATCCCACACAAACGAATGCTCCACATGCGGTTTTCACATGCCACCAACTCCACATTCACAGGCAACTTCAGCGTCACAGCCGGTTTCAGATAGCCCTCAATGCAAAGGCTCTAGACGCAAATATTGGTGTGAGAGCTATTTCAATCAAGGAAACACTGCATGTTGGTGAAGGGCATATTGAAGAAGGATCAGCCGAGTGGTTCTTGTGGGAGAACAACTCCATTTGGCTCACTAACTTCACACACCATCAGGCTTCCAAGCAGCTCTCAAGGAAACTCAGTTTTCACACTCTATGCTTAGTGCCCTTTGAGTGCATTATCTAGGAATGAACCTGGTAGAGAATCCCACACAAACGAATGCTCCACATGCGGGTTTCACATGCCACCAACTCCACATTCACAGGCAACTTCAGCGCCACAGCCGTTTTCAGATAGCCCTCAATGCAAAGGCTCTAGACGCAAATATTGGTGTGAGAGCTAATTCAATCAAGGAAACACTGCATGTTGGTGAAGGGCATATTGAAGAAGGATCAGCCGAGTGGTTCTTGTGGGAGAACAACTCCATTTGGCTCACTAACTTCACACACCATCAGGCTTCCAAGCAGCTCTCAAGGAAACTCAGTTTTCACACTCTATGCTTAGTGCCCTTTGAGTGACTAGGACTGAAATGAAGCTTGCTGAGCATCCCACACAAACCAATGCTCCACATGCGGGTTTCACATGCCACAAACTCCACATTCACAGGAAACTTCAGCGCCACAGCCGTTTTCAGATAGCCCTCAATGCAAAGGCTCTAGACGCAAATATTGGTGTGAGAGCTAATTCAATCAAGGAAACACTGCATGTTGGTGAAGGGCATATTGAAGAAGGATCAGCCGAGTGGTTCTTGTGGGAGAACAACTCCATTTGGCTCACTAACTTCACACACCATCAGGCTTCCAAGCAGCTCTCAAGGAAACTCAGTTTTCACACTCTATGCTTAGTGCCCTTTGAGTGCATTATCTAGGAATGAACCAGGTAGAGCATCCCACACAAACGAATGCTCCACATGCGGGTTTCACATGCCACCCACTCCACATTCACAGGCAACTTCAGCGCCACAGCCGTTTTCAGATAGCCCTCAATGCAAAGGCTCTAGACGCAACTATTGGTGTGAGAGCTAATTCAATCAAGGAAACACTGCATGTTGGTGAAGGGCATATTGAAGAAGGATCAGCCGAGTGGTTCTTGTGGGAGAACAACTCCATTTGGCTCACTAACTTCACACACCATCAGGCTTCCAATCAGCTCTCAAGGAAACTCAGTTTTCACACTCTATGCTTAGTGCCCTTTGAGTGCAGTATCCAGGTATGAACTGGTAGAGCATCCCACACAAACGAATGCTCCACATGCGGGTTTCACATGCCACCAACTCTACATTCACAGGCAACGTCAGCGCCACAGCCGTTTTCAGATAGCCCTCAATGCAAAGGCTCTAGACGCAAATATTGGTGTGAGAGCTAATTCAATGAAGGAAACACTGCATGTTGGTGAAGGGCATATTGAAGAAGGATCAGCCGAGTGGTTCTTGTGGGAGAACAACTCCATTTGGCTCACTAACTTCACACACCATCAGGCTTCCAAGCAGCTCTCAAGGAAACTCAGTTTTCACACTCTATGCTTAGTGCCCTTTGAGTGCCTAGGACTGAAAGGAAGCTTGGTGAGCATCGTACACAAACGAATGCTCCACATGCGGGTTTCACCTGCCACCAACTCCACATTCTCAGGCAACTTCAGTGCCACTGCCATTTTCAGATAGCCCTCAATGCAAAGGCTCTAGACGCAAATATTGGTGTGAGAGCTAATTCAATCAAGGAAAGACTGCATGTTGGTGAAGGGCATATTGAAGAAGGACCAGCCGAGTGGTTCTTGTGGGAGAACAACTCCATTTGGCTCACTAACTTCACACACCATCAGGCTTCCAAGCAGCTCTCAAGGAAACTCAGTTTTCACACTCTATGCTTAGTGCCCTTTGAGTGCATTATCTAGGAATGGACCTGGTAGAGCATCCCACACAAACGAATGCTGCAAATGCGGGTTTCACATGCCACAAAGTCCACATTCACAGGCAACTTCAGTGCCACAGCCGGTTTCAGATAGCCCTCAATGCAAAGGCTCTAGACGCAAATATTGGTGTGAGAGCTAATTCAATCAAGGAAACACTGCATGTTGGTGAAGGGCATATTGAAGAAGGATCAGCCGAGTGGTTCTTGTGGGAGAACAAGTCCATTTGGCTCACTAACTTCACACACCATCAGGCTTCCAAGCAGCTCTCAAGGAAACTCAGTTTTCACAATCTATGCTTAGTGCCCTTAGAGTGCCTAGGACTGAAATGAAGCTTGCTGAGCATCCCACACAAACGAATGCTCCACATGCGGGTTTCACATGCCACCAACTCCACATTCACAGGCAACTTCAGCGCCACAGCCGTTTTCAGATAGCCCTCAATGCAAAGGCTCTAGACGCAAATATTGGTGTGAGAGCTAATTCAATCAAGGAAACACTGCATGTTGGTGAAGGGCATATTGAAGAAGGATCAGCCGAGTGGTTCTTGTGGGAGAACAACTCCATTTGGCTCACTAACTTCACACACCATCAGGCTTCCAAGCAGCTCTCAAGGAAACTCAGTTTTCACACTCTATGCTTAGTGTCCTTTGAGTGCCTAGGACTGAAATGAAGCTTGGTTAGCATCCCACACAAACGAATGTTCCACTTCCGGGTTTCACATGCCACCAACTGCACATTCACAGGCAACTTCAGCGCCACAGCCGTTTTCAGATAGCCCTCAATGCAAAGGCTCTAGACGCAAATATTGGTGGGAGAGCTAATTCAATCAAGGAAACACTGCATGTTGGTGAAGGGCATATTGAAGAAGGATCAGCCGAGTGGTTCTTGTGGGAGAACAACTCCATTTGGCTCACTAACTTCACACACCATCAGGCTTCCAAGCATTTCTCAAGGAAACTCAGTTTTCACACTCTATGCTTAGTGTCCATTGAGTGCAGTATCCAGGTATGAACTGGTAGAGCATCCCACACAAACGAATGCTCCACATGCGGGTTTCACATGCCACAAACTCCACATTCACAGGCAACTTCAGCGCCGCAGCCGTTTTCAGATAGCCCTCAATGCAAAGGCTCTAGACGCAAATATTGGTGTGAGAGCTAATTCAATCAAGGAAACACTGCATGTTGGTGAAGGGCATATTGAAGAAGGATCAGCCGAGTGGTTCTTGTGGGAGAACAACTCCATTTGGCTCACTAACTTCACACACCATCAGGCTTCCAAGCAGCTCTCAAGGAAACTCAGTTTTCACACTCTATGCTTAGTGCCCTTTGAGTGCATTATCTAGGAATGAACCTGGTAGAGCATCCCACACAAACGAATGTTCCACTTCCGGGTTTCACATGCCACCAACTCCACATTCACAGGAAACTTCAGCGCCACAGCCGTTTTCAGATAGCCCTCAATGCAAAGGCTCTAGACGCAAATATTGGTGTGAGAGCTAATTCAATCAAGGAAACACTGCATGTTGGTGAAGGGCATATTGAAGAAGGATCAGCCGAGTGGTTCTTGTGGGAGAACAACTCCATTCGGCTCACTAACTTCACACACCATCAGGCTTCCAAGCAGCTCTCAAGGAAACTCAGTTTTCACACTCTATGCTTAGTGCCCTTTGAGTGCCTAGGACTGAAATGAAGCTTGGTTAGCATCTCACACAAACGAATGTTCCACTTCCGGGTTTCACATGCCACCAACTGCACATTCACAGGCAACTTCAGCGCCACAGCCGTTTTCAGATAGCCCTCAATGCAAAGGCTCTAGACGCAAATATTGGTGTGAGACCTAATTCAATCAAGGAAACACTGCATGTTGGTGAAGGGCATATTGAAGAAGGATCAGCCGAGTGGTTCTTGTGGGAGAACAACTCCATTTGGCTCACTAACTTCACACACCATCAGGCTTCCAAGCAGCTCTCAAGGAAACTCAGTTTTCACACTCTATGCTTAGTGCCCTTTGAGTGCATTATCAAGGAATGAACCTGGTAGAGCATCCCACACAAATGAATGCTCCAGTTGCGGGTTTCACATGCCACCAACTCCACATTCACAGGCAACTTCAGCGCCACAGCCGGTTTCAGATAGCCCTCAATGCAAAGGCTCTAGACGCAAATATTGGTGTGAGAGCTAATTCAATCAAGGAAACACTGCATGTTGGTGAAGGGCATATTGAAGAAGGATCAGCCGAGTGGTTCTTGTGGGAGAACAAGTCCATTCGGCTCACTAACTTCACACACCATCAGGCTTCCAAGCAGCTCTCAAGGAAACTCAGTTTTCACAATCTATGCTTAGTGCCCTTAGAGTGCCTAGGACTGAAATGAAGCTTGCTGAGCATCCCACACAAACGAATGCTCCACATGCGGGTTTCACATGCCACCAACTCCACATTCACAGGCAACTTCAGCGTCACAGCCGTTTTCAGATAGCCCTCAATGCAAAGGCTCTAGACGCAAATATTGGTGTGAGAGCTAATTCAATCAAGGAAACACTGCATGTTGGTGAAGGGCATATTGAAGAAGGATCAGCCGAGTGGTTCTTGTGGGAGAACAACTCCATTTGGCTCACTAACTTCACACACCATCAGGCTTCCAAGCAGCTCTCAAGGAAACTCAGTTTTCACACTCTATGCTTAGTGTCCTTTGAGTGCCTAGGACTGAAATGAAGCTTGGTTAGCATCCCACACAAACGAATGTTCCACTTCCGGGTTTCACATGCCACCAACTGCACATTCACAGGCAACTTCAGCGCCACAGCCGTTTTCAGATAGCCCTCAATGCAAAGGCTCTAGACGCAAATATTGGTGGGAGAGCTAATTCAATCAAGGAAACACTGCATGTTGGTGAAGGGCATATTGAAGAAGGATCAGCCGAGTGGTTCTTGTGGGAGAACAACTCCATTTGGCTCACTAACTTCACACACCATCAGGCTTCCAAGCATTTCTCAAGGAAACTCAGTTTTCACACTCTATGCTTAGTGTCCATTGAGTGCAGTATCCAGGTATGAACTGGTAGAGCATCCCACACAAACGAATGCTCCACATGCGGGTTTCACATGCCACAAACTCCACATTCACAGGCAACTTCAGCGCCACAGCCGTTTTCAGATAGCCCTCAATGCAAAGGCTCTAGACGCAAATATTGGTGTGAGAGCTAATTCAATCAAGGAAACACTGCATGTTGGTGAAGGGCATATTGAAGAAGGATCAGCCGAGTGGTTCTTGTGGGAGAACAACTCCATTTGGCTCACTAACTTCACACACCATCAGGCTTCAAAGCAGCTCTCAAGGAAACTCAGTTTTCACACTCTATGCTTAGTGCCCTTTGAGTGCATTATCTAGGAATGAACCTGGTAGAGCATCCCACACAAACGAATGTTCCACTTCCGGGTTTCACATGCCACCAACTCCACATTCACAGGAAACTTCAGCGCCACAGCCGTTTTCAGATAGCCCTCAATGCAAAGGCTCTAGACGCAAATATTGGTGTGAGAGCTAATTCAATCAAGGAAACACTGCATGTTGGTGAAGGGCATATTGAAGAAGGATCAGCCGAGTGGTTCTTGTGGGAGAACAACTCCATTCGGCTCACTAACTTCACACACCATCAGGCTTCCAAGCAGCTCTCAAGGAAACTCAGTTTTCACACTCTATGCTTAGTGCCCTTTGAGTGCCTAGGACTGAAATGAAGCTTGGTTAGCATCTCACACAAACGAATGTTCCACTTCCGGGTTTCACATGCCACCAACTGCACATTCACAGGCAACTTCAGCGCCACAGCCGTTTTCAGATAGCCCTCAATGCAAAGGCTCTAGACGCAAATATTGGTGTGAGAGCTAATTCAATCAAGGAAACACTGCATGTTGGTGAAGGGCATATTGAAGAAGGATCAGCCGAGTGGTTCTTGTGGGAGAACAACTCCATTTGGCTCACTAACTTCACACACCATCAGGCTTCCAAGCAGCTCTCAAGGAAACTCAGTTTTCACACTCTATGCTTAGTGCCCTTTGAGTGCATTATCAAGGAATGAACCTGGTAGAGCATCCCACACAAATGAATGCTCCAGTTGCGGGTTTCACATGCCACCAACTCCACATTCACAGGCAACGTAAGCGCCACAGCCATTTTCAGATAGCCCTCAATGCAAAGGCTCTAGATGCAAATGTTGGTGTGAGAGCTAATTCAATCAAGGAAACACTGCATGTTGGTGAAGGGCATATTGAAGAAGGATCAGCCGAGTGGTTCTTGTGGGAGAACAAGTCCATTTGGCTCACTAACTTCACACACCATCAGGCTTCCAAGCAGCTCTCAAGGAAACTCAGTTTTCACAATCTATGCTTAGTGCCCTTAGAGTGCCTAGGACTGAAATGAAGCTTGGTTAGCATCCCACACAAACGAATGTTCCACTTTCGGGTTTCACATGCCACCAACTGCACATTCACAGGCAACTTCAGCGCCACAGCCGTTTTCAGATAGCCCTCAATGCAAAGGCTCTAGACGCAAATATTGGTGGGAGAGCTAATTCAATCAAGGAAACACTGCATGTTGGTGAAGGGCATATTGAAGAAGGATCAGCCGAGTGGTTCTTGTGGGAGAACAACTCCATTTGGCTCACTAACTTCACACACCATCAGGCTTCCAAGCATTTCTCAAGGAAACTCAGTTTTCACACTCTATGCTTAGTGTCCATTGAGTGCAGTATCCAGGTATGAACTGGTAGAGCATCCCACACAAACGAATGCTCCACATGCGGGTTTCACATGCCACAAACTCCACATTCACAGGAAACTTCAGCGCCACAGCCGTTTTCAGATAGCCCTCAATGCAAAGGCTCTAGACGCAAATATTGGTGTGAGAGCTAATTCAATCAAGGAAACACTGCATGTTGGTGAAGGGCATATTGAAGAAGGATCAGCCGAGTGGTTCTTGTGGGAGAACAACTCCGTTTGGCTCACTAACTTCACACACCATCAGGCTTCCAAGCAGCTCTCAAGGAAACTCAGTTTTCACACTCTATGCTTAGTGCCCTTTGAGTGCATTATCTAGGAATGAACCTGGTAGAGCATCCCACACAAACGAATGTTCCACTTCCGGGTTTCACATGCCACCAACTCCACATTCACAGGAAACTTCAGCGCCACAGCCGTTTTCAGATAGCCCTCAATGCAAAGGCTCTAGACGCAAATATTGGTGTGAGAGCTAATTCAATCAAGGAAACACTGCATGTTGGTGAAGGGCATATTGAAGAAGGATCAGCCGAGTGGTTCTTGTGGGAGAACAACTCCATTTGGCTCACTAACTTCACACACCATCAGGCTTCCAAGCAGCTCTCAAGGAAACTCAGTTTTCACACTCTATGCTTAGTGCCCTTTGAGTGCCTAGGACTGAAAGGAAGCTTGCTGAGCATCCCACACAAACGAATGCTCCACATGCGGGTTTCACATGCCACCAACTCCACATTCACAGGCAACTTCAGCGTCACAGCCGTTTTCAGATAGCCCTCAATGCAAAGGCTCTAGACGCAAATATTGGTGTGAGAGCTATTTCAATCAAGGAAACACTGCATGTTGGTGAAGGGCATATTGAAGAAGGATCAGCCGAGTGGTTCTTGTGGGAGAACAACACCATTTTTCTCACTAACTTCACACACCATCAGGTTTCCAAGCAGCTCTCAAGGAAACTCAGTTTTCACACTCTATGCTTAGTGCCCTTTGAGTGCATTATCTAGGAATGGACCTGGTAGAGCATCCCACACAAACGAATGCTCCACATGCGGGTTTCACATGCCACCAACTCCACATTCACAGGCAACTTCAGCGCCACAGCCGTTTTCAGATAGCCCTCAATGCAAAGGCTCTAGACGCAAATATTGGTGTGAGAGCTAATTCAATCAAGGAAACACTGCATGTTGGTGAAGGGCATATTGAAGAAGGACCAGCCGAGTGGTTCTTGTGGGAGAACAACTCCATTTGGCTCACTAACTTCACACACCATCAGGCTTCCAAGCAGTTCTCAAGGAAACTCAGTTTTCACACTCTATGCTTAGTGCCCTTTGAGTGCAGTATCCAGGTATGAACTGGTAGAGCATCCCACACAAACGAATGCTCCACATGCGGTTTTCACATGCCACCAACTCCACATTCACAGGCAACTTCAGCGTCACAGCCGGTTTCAGATAGCCCTCAATGCAAAGGCTCTAGACGCAAATATTGGTGTGAGAGCTATTTCAATCAAGGAAACACTGCATGTTGGTGAAGGGCATATTGAAGAAGGATCAGCCGAGTGGTTCTTGTGGGAGAACAACTCCATTTGGCTCACTAACTTCACACACCATCAGGCTTCCAAGCAGCTCTCAAGGAAACTCAGTTTTCACACTCTATGCTTAGTGCCCTTTGAGTGCATTATCTAGGAATGAACCTGGTAGAGAATCCCACACAAACGAATGCTCCACATGCGGGTTTCACATGCCACCAACTCCACATTCACAGGCAACTTCAGCGCCACAGCCGTTTTCAGATAGCCCTCAATGCAAAGGCTCTAGACGCAAATATTGGTGTGAGAGCTAATTCAATCAAGGAAACACTGCATGTTGGTGAAGGGCATATTGAAGAAGGATCAGCCGAGTGGTTCTTGTGGGAGAACAACTCCATTTGGCTCACTAAATTCACACACCATCAGGCTTCCAAGCAGCTCTCAAGGAAACTCAGTTTTCACACTCTATGCTTAGTGCCCTTTGAGTGACTAGGACTGAAATGAAGCTTGCTGAGCATCCCACACAAACCAATGCTCCACATGCGGGTTTCACATGCCACAAACTCCACATTCACAGGAAACTTCAGCGCCACAGCCGTTTTCAGATAGCCCTCAATGCAAAGGCTCTAGACGCAAATATTGGTGTGAGAGCTAATTCAATCAAGGAAACACTGCATGTTGGTGAAGGGCATATTGAAGAAGGATCAGCCGAGTGGTTCTTGTGGGAGAACAACTCCATTTGGCTCACTAACTTCACACACCATCAGGCTTCCAAGCAGCTCTCAAGGAAACTCAGTTTTCACACTCTATGCTTAGTGCCCTTTGAGTGCATTATCTAGGAATGAACCAGGTAGAGCATCCCACACAAACGAATGCTCCACATGCGGGTTTCACATGCCACCCACTCCACATTCACAGGCAACTTCAGCGCCACAGCCGTTTTCAGATAGCCCTCAATGCAAAGGCTCTAGACGCAACTATTGGTGTGAGAGCTAATTCAATCAAGGAAACACTGCATGTTGGTGAAGGGCATATTGAAGAAGGATCAGCCGAGTGGTTCTTGTGGGAGAACAACTCCATTTGGCTCACTAACTTCACACACCATCAGGCTTCCAATCAGCTCTCAAGGAAACTCAGTTTTCACACTCTATGCTTAGTGCCCTTTGAGTGCAGTATCCAGGTATGAACTGGTAGAGCATCCCACACAAACGAATGCTCCACATGCGGGTTTCACATGCCACCAACTCTACATTCACAGGCAACGTCAGCGCCACAGCCGTTTTCAGATAGCCCTCAATGCAAAGGCTCTAGACGCAAATATTGGTGTGAGAGCTAATTCAATGAAGGAAACACTGCATGTTGGTGAAGGGCATATTGAAGAAGGATCAGCCGAGTGGTTCTTGTGGGAGAACAACTCCATTTGGCTCACTAACTTCACACACCATCAGGCTTCCAAGCAGCTCTCAAGGAAACTCAGTTTTCACACTCTATGCTTAGTGCCCTTTGAGTGCCTAGGACTGAAAGGAAGCTTGGTGAGCATCGTACACAAACGAATGCTCCACATGCGGGTTTCACCTGCCACCAACTCCACATTCTCAGGCAACTTCAGTGCCACTGCCATTTTCAGATAGCCCTCAATGCAAAGGCTCTAGACGCAAATATTGGTGTGAGAGCTAATTCAATCAAGGAAAGACTGCATGTTGGTGAAGGGCATATTGAAGAAGGACCAGCCGAGTGGTTCTTGTGGGAGAACAACTCCATTTGGCTCACTAACTTCACACACCATCAGGCTTCCAAGCAGCTCTCAAGGAAACTCAGTTTTCACACTCTATGCTTAGTGCCCTTTGAGTGCATTATCTAGGAATGGACCTGGTAGAGCATCCCACACAAACGAATGCTGCAAATGCGGGTTTCACATGCCACAAAGTCCACATTCACAGGCAACTTCAGTGCCACAGCCGGTTTCAGATAGCCCTCAATGCAAAGGCTCTAGACGCAAATATTGGTGTGAGAGCTAATTCAATCAAGGAAACACTGCATGTTGGTGAAGGGCATATTGAAGAAGGATCAGCCGAGTGGTTCTTGTGGGAGAACAAGTCCATTTGGCTCACTAACTTCACACACCATCAGGCTTCCAAGCAGCTCTCAAGGAAACTCAGTTTTCACAATCTATGCTTAGTGCCCTTAGAGTGCCTAGGACTGAAATGAAGCTTGCTGAGCATCCCACACAAACGAATGCTCCACATGCTGGTTTCACATGCCACCAACTCCACATTCACAGGCAACTTCAGCGTCACAGCCGTTTTCAGATAGCCCTCAATGCAAAGGCTCTAGACGCAAATATTGGTGTGAGAGCTAATTCAATCAAGGAAACACTGCATGTTGGTGAAGGGCATATTGAAGAAGGATCAGCCGAGTGGTTCTTGTGGGAGAACAACTCCATTTGGCTCACTAACTTCACACACCATCAGGCTTCCAAGCAGCTCTCAAGGAAACTCAGTTTTCACACTCTATGCTTAGTGTCCTTTGAGTGCCTAGGACTGAAATGAAGCTTGGTTAGCATCCCACACAAACGAATGTTCCACTTCCGGGTTTCACATGCCACCAACTGCACATTCACAGGCAACTTCAGCGCCACAGCCGTTTTCAGATAGCCCTCAATGCAAAGGCTCTAGACGCAAATATTGGTGGGAGAGCTAATTCAATCAAGGAAACACTGCATGTTGGTGAAGGGCATATTGAAGAAGGATCAGCCGAGTGGTTCTTGTGGGAGAACAACTCCATTTGGCTCACTAACTTCACACACCATCAGGCTTCCAAGCATTTCTCAAGGAAACTCAGTTTTCACACTCTATGCTTAGTGTCCATTGAGTGCAGTATCCAGGTATGAACTGGTAGAGCATCCCACACAAACGAATGCTCCACATGCGGGTTTCACATGCCACAAACTCCACATTCACAGGCAACTTCAGCGCCACAGCCGTTTTCAGATAGCCCTCAATGCAAAGGCTCTAGACGCAAATATTGGTGTGAGAGCTAATTCAATCAAGGAAACACTGCATGTTGGTGAAGGGCATATTGAAGAAGGATCAGCCGAGTGGTTCTTGTGGGAGAACAACTCCATTTGGCTCACTAACTTCACACACCATCAGGCTTCCAAGCAGCTCTCAAGGAAACTCAGTTTTCACACTCTATGCTTAGTGCCCTTTGAGTGCATTATCTAGGAATGAACCTGGTAGAGCATCCCACACAAACGAATGTTCCACTTCCGGGTTTCACATGCCACCAACTCCACATTCACAGGAAACTTCAGCGCCACAGCCGTTTTCAGATAGCCCTCAATGCAAAGGCTCTAGACGCAAATATTGGTGTGAGAGCTAATTCAATCAAGGAAACACTGCATGTTGGTGAAGGGCATATTGAAGAAGGATCAGCCGAGTGGTTCTTGTGGGAGAACAACTCCATTCGGCTCACTAACTTCACACACCATCAGGCTTCCAAGCAGCTCTCAAGGAAACTCAGTTTTCACACTCTATGCTTAGTGCCCTTTGAGTGCCTAGGACTGAAATGAAGCTTGGTTAGCATCTCACACAAACGAATGTTCCACTTCCGGGTTTCACATGCCACCAACTGCACATTCACAGGCAACTTCAGCGCCACAGCCGTTTTCAGATAGCCCTCAATGCAAAGGCTCTAGACGCAAATATTGGTGTGAGACCTAATTCAATCAAGGAAACACTGCATGTTGGTGAAGGGCATATTGAAGAAGGATCAGCCGAGTGGTTCTTGTGGGAGAACAACTCCATTTGGCTCACTAACTTCACACACCATCAGGCTTCCAAGCAGCTCTCAAGGAAACTCAGTTTTCACACTCTATGCTTAGTGCCCTTTGAGTGCATTATCAAGGAATGAACCTGGTAGAGCATCCCACACAAATGAATGCTCCAGTTGCGGGTTTCACATGCCACCAACTCCACATTCACAGGCAACTTCAGCGCCACAGCCGGTTTCAGATAGCCCTCAATGCAAAGGCTCTAGACGCAAATATTGGTGTGAGAGCTAATTCAATCAAGGAAACACTGCATGTTGGTGAAGGGCATATTGAAGAAGGATCAGCCGAGTGGTTCTTGTGGGATAACAAGTCCATTTGGCTCACTAACTTCACACACCATCAGGCTTCCAAGCAGCTCTCAAGGAAACTCAGTTTTCACAATCTATGCTTAGTGCCCTTAGAGTGCCTAGGACTGAAATGAAGCTTGCTGAGCATCCCACACAAACGAATGCTCCACATGCGGGTTTCACATGCCACCAACTCCACATTCACAGGCAACTTCAGCGTCACAGCCGTTTTCAGATAGCCCTCAATGCAAAGGCTCTAGACGCAAATATTGGTGTGAGAGCTAATTCAATCAAGGAAACACTGCATGTTGGTGAAGGGCATATTGAAGAAGGATCAGCCGAGTGGTTCTTGTGGGAGAACAACTCCATTTGGCTCACTAACTTCACACACCATCAGGCTTCCAAGCAGCTCTCAAGGAAACTCAGTTTTCACACTCTATGCTTAGTGTCCTTTGAGTGCCTAGGACTGAAATGAAGCTTGGTTAGCATCCCACACAAACGAATGTTCCACTTCCGGGTTTCACATGCCACCAACTGCACATTCACAGGCAACTTCAGCGCCACAGCCGTTTTCAGATAGCCCTCAATGCAAAGGCTCTAGACGCAAATATTGGTGGGAGAGCTAATTCAATCAAGGAAACACTGCATGTTGGTGAAGGGCATATTGAAGAAGGATCAGCCGAGTGGTTCTTGTGGGAGAACAACTCCATTTGGCTCACTAACTTCACACACCATCAGGCTTCCAAGCATTTCTCAAGGAAACTCAGTTTTCACACTCTATGCTTAGTGTCCATTGAGTGCAGTATCCAGGTATGAACTGGTAGAGCATCCCACACAAACGAATGCTCCACATGCGGGTTTCACATGCCACAAACTCCACATTCACAGGCAACTTCAGCGCCACAGCCGTTTTCAGATAGCCCTCAATGCAAAGGCTCTAGACGCAAATATTGGTGTGAGAGCTAATTCAATCAAGGAAACACTGCATGTTGGTGAAGGGCATATTGAAGAAGGATCAGCCGAGTGGTTCTTGTGGGAGAACAACTCCATTTGGCTCACTAACTTCACACACCATCAGGCTTCCAAGCAGCTCTCAAGGAAACTCAGTTTTCACACTCTATGCTTAGTGCCCTTTGAGTGCATTATCTAGGAATGAACCTGGTAGAGCATCCCACACAAACGAATGTTCCACTTCCGGGTTTCACATGCCACCAACTCCACATTCACAGGAAACTTCAGCGCCACAGCCGTTTTCAGATAGCCCTCAATGCAAAGGCTCTAGACGCAAATATTGGTGTGAGAGCTAATTCAATCAAGGAAACACTGCATGTTGGTGAAGGGCATATTGAAGAAGGATCAGCCGAGTGGTTCTTGTGGGAGAACAACTCCATTCGGCTCACTAACTTCACACACCATCAGGCTTCCAAGCAGCTCTCAAGGAAACTCAGTTTTCACACTCTATGCTTAGTGCCCTTTGAGTGCCTAGGACTGAAATGAAGCTTGGTTAGCATCTCACACAAACGAATGTTCCACTTCCGGGTTTCACATGCCACCAACTGCACATTCACAGGCAACTTCAGCGCCACAGCCGTTTTCAGATAGCCCTCAATGCAAAGGCTCTAGACGCAAATATTGGTGTGAGACCTAATTCAATCAAGGAAACACTGCATGTTGGTGAAGGGCATATTGAAGAAGGATCAGCCGAGTGGTTCTTGTGGGAGAACAACTCCATTTGGCTCACTAACTTCACACACCATCAGGCTTCCAAGCAGCTCTCAAGGAAACTCAGTTTTCACACTCTATGCTTAGTGCCCTTTGAGTGCATTATCAAGGAATGAACCTGGTAGAGCATCCCACACAAATGAATGCTCCAGTTGCGGGTTTCACATGCCACCAACTCCACATTCACAGGCAACGTAAGCGCCACAGCCATTTTCAGATAGCCCTCAATGCAAAGGCTCTAGATGCAAATGTTGGTGTGAGAGCTAATTCAATCAAGGAAACACTGCATGTTGGTGAAGGGCATATTGAAGAAGGATCAGCCGAGTGGTTCTTGTGGGAGAACAACTCCATTTGGCTCACTAACTTCACACACCATCAGGCTTCCAAGCAGCTCTCAAGGAAACTCAGTTTTCACACTCTATGCTTAGTGTCCTTTGAGTGCCTAGGACTGAAATGAAGCTTGGTTAGCATCCCACACAAACGAATGTTCCACTTCCGGGTTTCACATGCCACCAACTGCACATTCACAGGCAACTTCAGCGCCACAGCCGTTTTCAGATAGCCCTCAATGCAAAGGCTCTAGACGCAAATATTGGTGGGAGAGCTAATTCAATCAAGGAAACACTGCATGTTGGTGAAGGGCATATTGAAGAAGGATCAGCCGAGTGGTTCTTGTGGGAGAACAACTCCATTTGGCTCACTAACTTCACACACCATCAGGCTTCCAAGCATTTCTCAAGGAAACTCAGTTTTCACACTCTATGCTTAGTGTCCATTGAGTGCAGTATCCAGGTATGAACTGGTAGAGCATCCCACACAAACGAATGCTCCACATGCGGGTTTCACATGCCACAAACTCCACATTCACAGGCAACTTCAGCGCCACAGCCGTTTTCAGATAGCCCTCAATGCAAAGGCTCTAGACGCAAATATTGGTGTGAGAGCTAATTCAATCAAGGAAACACTGCATGTTGGTGAAGGGCATATTGAAGAAGGATCAGCCGAGTGGTTCTTGTGGGAGAACAACTCCATTTGGCTCACTAACTTCACACACCATCAGGCTTCCAAGCAGCTCTCAAGGAAACTCAGTTTTCACACTCTATGCTTAGTGCCCTTTGAGTGCATTATCTAGGAATGAACCTGGTAGAGCATCCCACACAAACGAATGTTCCACTTCCGGGTTTCACATGCCACCAACTCCACATTCACAGGAAACTTCAGCGCCACAGCCGTTTTCAGATAGCCCTCAATGCAAAGGCTCTAGACGCAAATATTGGTGTGAGAGCTAATTCAATCAAGGAAACACTGCATGTTGGTGAAGGGCATATTGAAGAAGGATCAGCCGAGTGGTTCTTGTGGGAGAACAACTCCATTCGGCTCACTAACTTCACACACCATCAGGCTTCCAAGCAGCTCTCAAGGAAACTCAGTTTTCACACTCTATGCTTAGTGCCCTTTGAGTGCCTAGGACTGAAATGAAGCTTGGTTAGCATCTCACACAAACGAATGTTCCACTTCCGGGTTTCACATGCCACCAACTGCACATTCACAGGCAACTTCAGCGCCACAGCCGTTTTCAGATAGCCCTCAATGCAAAGGCTCTAGACGCAAATATTGGTGTGAGACCTAATTCAATCAAGGAAACACTGCATGTTGGTGAAGGGCATATTGAAGAAGGATCAGCCGAGTGGTTCTTGTGGGAGAACAACTCCATTTGGCTCACTAACTTCACACACCATCAGGCTTCCAAGCAGCTCTCAAGGAAACTCAGTTTTCACACTCTATGCTTAGTGCCCTTTGAGTGCATTATCAAGGAATGAACCTGGTAGAGCATCCCACACAAATGAATGCTCCAGTTGCGGGTTTCACATGCCACCAACTCCACATTCACAGGCAACGTCAGCGCCACAGCCATTTTCAGATAGCCCTCAATGCAAAGGCTCTAGATGCAAATGTTGGTGTGAGAGCTAATTCAATCAAGGAAACACTGCATGTTGGTGAAGGGCATATTGAAGAAGGATCAGCCGAGTGGTTCTTGTGGGAGAACAACTCCATTTGGCTCACTAACTTCACACACCATCAGGCTTCCAAGCAGCTCTCAAGGAAACTCAGTTTTCACACTCTATGCTTAGTACCCTTTGAGTGCCTAGGACTGAAATGAAGCTTGGTGAGCATCCCACACAAACGAATGTTCCACATGCGGGTTTCACATGCCACCAACTCCACATTCACAGGCAACTTCAGCGCCACAGCCGTTTTCAGATAGCCCTCAATGCAAAGGCTCTAGACACAAATATTGGTGTGAGAGCTAATTCAATCAAGGAAACACTGCATGTTGGTGAAGGGCATATTGAAGAAGGATCAGCCGAGTGGTTCTTGTGGGAGAACAACTCCATTTGGCTCACTAACTTCACACACCATCAGGCTTCCAAGCAGCTCTCAAGGAAACTCAGTTTTCACACTCTATGCTTAGTGCCCTTTGAGTGCATTATCTAGGAATGAACCTGGTAGAGCATCCCACACAAACGAATGTTCCACTTCCGGGTTTCACATGCCACCAACTCCACATTCACAGGCAACTTCAGCGCCACAGCCGTTTTCAGATAGCCCTCAATGCAAAGGCTCTAGACGCAAATATTGGTGTGAGAGCTAATTCAATCAAGGAAACACTGCATGTTGGTGAAGGGCATATTGAAGAAGGATCAGCCGAGTGGTTCTTGTGGGAGAACAACTCCATTCGGCTCACTAACTTCACACACCATCAGGCTTCCAAGCAGCTCTCAAGGAAACTCAGTTTTCACACTCTATGCTTAGTGCCCTTTGAGTGCCTAGGACTGAAATGAAGCTTGGTTAGCATCTCACACAAACGAATGTTCCACTTCCGGGTTTCACATGCCACCAACTGCACATTCACAGGCAACTTCAGCGCCACAGCCGTTTTCAGATAGCCCTCAATGCAAAGGCTCTAGACGCAAA